>NW_028165111.1:118153-303153 GCF_964263955.1 Coregonus lavaretus
CTGGCGCTAGCTGCGAAGCCCAACAGTAAGGTTGCTCAGGACAACATGGACCTCTTCAAAGACTCCTGGGAGAAACAGGTCCGCGTCCTCACTGATGCCGTCGATGACATCACTAGCATCGACGACTTCCTCTGTGTGTCCGGTAAGTGGGAGCGGGCGGAGCTTTCTTTTCAGGGTTAATCTCATTTGCATGTGCTAATGAAAACAGTCTTCTGGTAAATGCAAAGGTTTTCCCAAAAACCTTCTCAGTTAATGAACTACAAAGTGGCCTATACTTAGCTGGCAAAATCATATCATGATTATTTTCATCAATCCAGTTGGTATTTGTTTCCCAAAACTCTACCAACATGTGCTACAAAAACACAGCTAAACAACAACCTATTGCTAGGTGCACAATGCAATTACATTTCCAAAAGATTTTCCCAGACCTCAACAGGGGTCTCCTGATAATGGTTAAAGCGTTGTTGTGGACTTAGAACTTCCACTTGAGTTGTTCTATTTATAAAGGGTGATTTGAGAGCGAAAACCTGGAGAAAAACAAAACAGGAATACGGAAACCCTAGAAAAACAATATGGACAAAACATATTTTTTTCCCAATTTGGGGGAAAAAACGGAATCAGGCAAAGAAATTCAGATTTTATAGTGTTCTAAGAGTCTTACTTGGACACCATAGCAAAACGTTTTGCAATCAAACAATCATTTGTTACTGGACAAGTTCTGGTAGTGCCTCCCGTTAGCTTCCAATTGGTTCCTAGTGAATACACCCCTGGTGAGGAAGGAAGGGTTCCTAGTGAATACACCCCTGGTGAGGAAGGAAGGGTTCCTAGTGAATACACCCCTGGTGAGGAAGGAAGGGTTCCTAGTGAATACACCCCTGGTGAGGAAGGAAGGGTTCCTAGTGAATACACCCCTGGTGAGGAAGGAAGGGTTCCTAGTGAATACACCCCTGGTGAGGAAGGAAGGGTTCCTAGTGAATACACCCCTGGTGAGGAAGGAAGGGTTCCTAGTGAATATACCCCTGGTGAGGAAGGAAGGGTTCCTAGTGAATACACCCCTGGTGAGGAAGGAAGGGTTCCTAGTGAATATACCCCTGGTGAGGAAGGAAGGAAGAGTGTTAATTAGCCTCATGTCTGTAGATGGTAGACACTGTTTAGATATATTTGCTCCTTTAGTGTTGAGTCGTGTTAAGCATAGACTGAGCTGTGGAGAAGAGCGCTATTAGTCTTCTCTAATGTAACACAGCCGCCTGATTTGGCTTCCTGCCTCAGCCAGACAGGAGCACAGAGGATGCTTCCCAAATAGCACCCTATTCCCTATATAGTGCAATACTTTTGACCAGAGCCCCTCGGGAGAAGCTCAAACCGCTCTGGTCAAAAGTAGTTCACTATGTAGCGAAAGGGGTGCTATTTGGGACTGCTGGGTGCTGAGCTGAGAGAATTGACATCCTGTCATGTACAGAGCACTACAGTGCGACCATTTTACTTATATGTGGAACTAAATATTTTGCTGTGCGACCCAGTATTTGTATTTAGAAGCACCAGTGCGCCTAGAAAAAAAGAAGGATTCTAGCGTTAATATCTAAAATATATTTTTCATTGTGCTCCTAACTGTCTTTGTGTGAGCCTACATTTTTCAACTTAGGCACGCACGTGCTCCTTGTAAAATAGGTCAGCGTAGAGCCCTGATGTATGTAAAGACTATGGAACAAACTGCTAGGCTTGTCAGGTTGTGGTGATGGGTAGCTTAGTGGTTAAGAGCGTTGTGCCAGTAACCGAAAGGTCGCTGGTTCTAATCCCCGAGCCGACTAGGTGAAAAATCTGTCGGTGCCCTCAAGCAAGGCACTTAACCCTAATTGCTCATGTATGTCGCTCTGGATAAGAGCGTCTGCTAAATGACTAAAAATGTAAATGTAAAATGTGGCGAAGCATTGAGATAGCTGGGCCTTAAACAGGCCTCATTATGCAGTAAACACGGTGACTCCTCTCACCTCCAAACCGAGGACACACTGACGAGGCCCAAATGGTTCCCACATTGGGGCCATACGGTGGGTAGTGCACTATATAGGGAATAGGTTTCCATTTGGGACGTCCACTCAGACTGGCTGGTTGCTTTACACAGAGAGACATCAGCAAGCTGATAGGATGAGAGGACGGCTCTTCCGTTAATAGGGAGTAGCCGTTTGTCTCCCCCCCCCCCGTGTTAATCCAGGGACGATGCTAACACATCCGCCATGAAGGATGAAGATTTCTCTCTTTTAAACATCACTCTGTTACTGCAGACGCTGCCTGTCTCACAGGTCCATGTCACCGGGAGTGTGTAGGTAACCAAGTAAAAATAAATAAATAATCTTGTCTCGCATAAAGAGGGTGAAAGCAGGATTCTTGTAGCTCGTCTGGCAGACCGTGTCCCCCCAAACAAACACTTTAGAGTTTCAGTAGGATTGTCCGCTACCTATGGAGTTAGTTTTAACCATGACACTTTCTGATGCTTCTGCTTGTTCTGTAGGAGTTGAGATTCAGAACCCAGTTTTTTAATAATAGGCTCTATATGAATAAACATTGGTTGATTTTTGTATCTTCCCTTCCAGAGAACCACATTCTGGAGGACGTGAACAAGTGTGTGATAGCGCTGCAGGAGAAGGATGTGGACGGGCTGGACCGGACGGCCGGGGCCATCCGGGGCCGCGCTGCCAGAGTGGTCCATGTGGTCACATGTGAGATGGACAACTATGAACCTGGAGTCTACACAGAGAAGGTTCTGGAGGCCACCAAGCTGCTCACTAACACAGGTAACATCTCTCTCTCTCTCTCTTTCTCTGATCACATTTTCTTTCTATCTCCTCTTCTTCTCTCTCTGCTAGTGACCGACACAGGTAACAGATAGTCCGGCATATCTCTTGTATTTTCTTATTCTCTCCATCTAATACACTACCAGTCAAAAGTTTGGACACACACCTACTCATTCAAGGGTTTTTCTTTATTTTTACTGTTTTCTACATTGTAGAATAATAGTGAAGACATCAAAACTATGAAATAACACACATGGAATCATGTAGTAACCAAAAAATAGTTAAACAAATATATTTCATATTTGAGATTCTTCAAATAGCCACCCTTTGCCTTGATGACAGCTTTGCAAACTCTTGGCATTCTCTGAACCAGCTTCATGAGGTAGTCACCTGGAATGCATTTCAATTAACAGGTGTGCCTGTTTCTTCAAGTGCAGTCGCAAAAACCATCAAGCGTTATAATGAAACTGGCTCTCATGAGGACTGCCACAGGAATGGAAGACCCAGAGTTACCCCTGCTGCAGAGGATAAGTTCATTAGAGTTACCAGCCTCAGAAATTGCAGCCCAAAATATTGCTTCACAGCGTTCTAGTCACAGACACATCTCAACATCAACTGCTCAGATGGGACTGTGTGAATCAGGCTTTCATGGTCGAATTGCTGCAAATTAACCACTACTAAAGAAACCAGTACTATATCTCCCCTACCTTGTCACAACACAACTGATTGGCTCAAACACATTTAGAATGAAATAAATTCCACAAATTAACTTTTAAGAAGGCACACCTGTTAATTGAAATGCATTCCAGGTGACTACCTCATGAAGCTGGTTGAGAGAATGCCAAGCGTGTGCAAAGCTGTCATCAAGGCAAAGGGTGGCTACTTTGAAGAATCTCAAATCTCAAATATATTTTCATTTGTTTAACGCTTTTCTTGGTAACTACATGATTCCATATGTGTTATTTCATAGTTTTGATTTCTTCACTATTATTCTACAATGTAGAAAATAGTAAAAATATGAATGAGTAGGTGTGCCCAAACTTTTGACTGGTACTGTATTTATATGATATTCTCTCACCGACCGTCATTGTCTTTTTCTTTCTCTGTTAGTTGTCTTTACCTCTCTCTTACCAGTGGTACAGGTATCAGAGATGGTGAGAGAGGGATCAGGCTAAACCAACCACCTAATACTTTTATAGATTGACTGCTGGGTTGAGTTTCTCAATCACACAACACACCCCCTGCTCTCTCTATTTCTCTCCTCTATCTCTCCCTACCTCCTCTCCCTCGCTCCTGCTCTCTCCTCTCCTTACCTTGCCCTCCCTCCCCTGATCCCTCCTCTCTCAAACATTCTCCTCCATGAAAGCTTTCTGTAATCACTACAGCTAGCTAGGCCTTCATTAGCTTTCTGTAATCACTACAGCTAGCTAGGCCTTCATTAGCTTTCTGTAATCACTACAGCTAGCTAGGCCTTCATTAGCTTTCTGTAATCACTACAGCTAGCTAGGCCTTCATTAGCTTTCTGTAATCACTACAGCTAGCTAGGCCTTCATTAGCTTTCTGTAATCACTACAGCTAGCTAGGCCTTCATTAGCTTTCTGTAATCACTACAGCTAGCTAGGCCTTCATTAACTATTCAAAGGCCAGTCTGGTTAGTTTTTCAGGATTAAAACCAACAATCTTTGTTTCTTTATTGGGGAGGCAGAGTTTAGCTAGTTGTGATCTTTATAAAGGAGCTCATTGATATTCATTGCAAATGTTGAGGCCTCTTTGTGACTGTGTGAGTGACTATCTATGTGTGTTTGAGTGTGTGTATTGGTCTATGTCATAGCACCCTTTGATGGTCCTGTCACCTTGGGGTCTGTATCAAATGGAGGATTAGAGGGGGACTGGGAACTGAGGCACCACAGCTCCAAATAAGCTCCCTGCACACTTGGGATGAGTCCCAAATGGCTCCCTATGTCCTATATAGTGCACTACTTAAAACAACAAAAACAAGAGTGGACTCCATATTGTAGATTCGGTCATGTTCTATGTTGGTGCTGCTGCTCACACCCACACACTGAGCTGGAGACGATGGGTATTCGTCTCAGCTCAGCTGTCTGAGCCTGCTTTTGGTCTTTATGATCACTTGGCTATGGAGCTATGGGCTGGTTAGCATCTTAGCTTGGGGCCTGGGAGCATCTTAGCTAGGGGCTTGGGAGCATCTTAGCTAAGGGCCGGGGAGCATCTTAGCTAGGGGCCGGGGAGCATCTTAGCTAGGGGCCGGGGAGCATCTTAGCTAGGGGCCGGGGAGCATCTTAGCTTGGGGCTGGGGAGCATCTTAGCTAGGGGCTGGGGAGCATCTTAGCTAGGGGCCGGGGAGCATCTTAGCTAGGGGCCGGGGAGCATCTTAGCTAGGGGCCGGGGAGCATCTTAGCTAGGGGCCGGGGAGCATCTTAGCTAGGGGCCGGGGAGCATCTTAGCTAGGGGCCGGGGAGCATCTTAGCTAGGGGCCGGGGAGCATCTTAGCTAGGGGCCGGGGAGCATCTTAGCTTGGGGCTGGGGAGCATCTTAGCTAGGGGCTGGGGAGCATCTTAGCTAGGGGCTGGAGAGCATCTTAGCTAGGGGCCGGGGAGCATCTTAGCTATGGGCTGGGTAGCATCTTAGCTATGGGCTGGGTAGCATCTTAGCTATGGGCTGGGTAGCATCTTAGCTATGGGCTGGGTAGCATCTTAGCTAGGGGCTGGGTATCATCATAGCTATGGGCTGGGTAGCCTGTTGGCTAGGGGCTGGGTAGCATCTTAGCTATGGGCTGGGTAGCATCTTAGCTAGGGGCTGGGTATCATCTTAGCTATGGGCTGGGTAGCCTGTTGGCTAGGGGCTGGGTAGCCTGTTGGCTAGGGGCTGGGTAGCCTGTTGGCTAGGGGCTGGGTAGCCTGTTGGCTAGGGGCTGGGTAGCCTGTTGGCTAGGGGCAGGGTAGCCTGTTGGCTAGGGGCAGGGTAGCCTGTTGGCTAGGGGCTGGGGAGCCTGTTGGCTAGGGGCTGGGGAGCCTGTTGGCTAGGGGCTGGGGAGCCTGTTGGCTAGGGGCTGGGTAGCCTGTTGGCTAGGGGCTGGGTAGCCTGTTGGCTAGGGGCTGGGTAGCCTGTTGGCTAGGGGCTGGGTAGCCTGTTGGCTAGGGGCTGGGGAGCCTGTTGTTAGTGACGGGCTGGGTTGCATGTTAGCTACAGTATGGTTTTGGACTACACAGAGTCAGACCTGTCATTCTGTTTTCTGCTGTTTTCACACTTATTTATTGTGTACAATAGATACAGCATTACACATTTGACATCCCACCCCTTGGTTCTCCCACCTTCTCCAGTCATGCCTAGGTTCACAGAGCAGGTGGAGGCAGCGGTAGAGGCTCTGAGTGCAAACCCCACCCTCCCCGTTGATGAGAACGAGTTCATCGACGCCTCCCGTCTGATCTACGATGGAGTCCGTGACATCCGCAAGGCCGTGCTCATGATCAGGGTGAGTACACAGTAGACTCTACTCTGTCTGCACTATTTCAGTCTCTCCTTCACTTAAATGGCTTATGGTAGAGAAATGAATATTATATTACAGTGAATTACTGCTTGGCGATGGTCTTGTAGCCCATTCCAGCCTTGTGTAGGTCTACAATCTTGTCCCTGACATCCTTGGAGAGCTCTTTGGTCTTGGCCATGGTGGAGAGTTTGGAATCTGATTGATTGATTGCTTCTGTGGACAGGTGTCTTTTATACAGGTAACAAACTGAGATTAGGAGCACTCCCTTTAAGAGTGTTCTCCTAATCTCAGCTCGTTACCTGTATAAAAGACACCTGGGAGCCAGAAATCTTTCTGATTGAGAGGGGGGTCAAAATCAATTTATAACATTTTTGACATGCGTTTTTCTGGATTTTGTTGTTGTTATTCTGTCTCTCACTGTTCAAATAAACCTACCATTAAAATTATAGACTGACCATGTCTTTGTCAGTGGGCAAACGTACAAAATCAGCAGGGGATCAAATACTTTTTGTCCTCACTGTATCTGGCAACAGCTCTGGTGGACATTCCTGCAGTCAGCATGCCAATTGCATGTTCCCTCAAAACTTCAGACATCTGTGTCATTGTGTTGTGACAAAACTGCACATTTTAGAGTGTGTGAGCGTGTGTGTGTGTGAGCGTGTGTGTGTCTGAGCGTGTGTGTGTCTGAGCGTGTGTGTGTGTGAGCGTGTGTATGTGTGAGCGTGAGCCTGTGTGTGTGTGCGTGAGCCCGTGTGTGTGAGCCCGTGTGTGTGTGTGAGCGTGTGTGAGCGTGTGTGAGCGTGTGTGAGCGTGTGTGAGCCTGTGTGAGCGTGTGTGAGCCCGTGTGTGTGTGTGCACTTTTAGGGAATTAGGCTGTGTGCAGTGAAGTGTGAACTCAAATAGCTGATGCTCTCTGCACCATATGTTTTTAATTTCATTAGTGTGTGTGTGGTGGGGGGGGGTTATTCATACATTATTTTATGAAACATATAATTTGGCCTTAATGCTATTAGCCCATAGAAACGCATTGAATACCATATTCATAAATGGAAAAACAGATAGTCCCAAAAAGTTATCAAAAGGAAGTTTTTCTATCCTGTATCTGAGAGACATAAGAAATAAATATTTTTTGGGCAGCTTCATTAAATAGTACCCGCAAAACACCAGTCTCAACGTCAACAGTGAAGAGGCGACTCCGGGATGCTGACCTTCTAGTTGCAAAGAAAAAGCCATATCTCAGACTGGCCAATAAAAATAAAAGATTAAAATGGGCAGTCGGAGATATGGCTTTTTCTTTGCAACTCTGCCTAGAAGGTCAGCATCCCGGAGTCGCCTCTTCACTGTTGACGTTGAGACTGGTGTTTTGTGGGTACTATTTAATGAAGCTGCCAGTTGAGGACCTGTGAGGCGCCTGTTTCTCAAACTAGACACTCTAATGTATTTGTCCTCTTGCTCAGTTGTGCACCGGGACCTCCCACTCCTCTTTCTATTCTGGTTAGAGCCAGTTTGCGCTGTTCTGTGAAGGGAGTAGTACACAGCGTTGTACGAGATCTTCAGTTTCTTGGCAATTTGTCGCATGGAATAGCCTTCATTTCTCAGAACAAGAATAGACCTATGAGTTTTAGAAGAAAGTTCTTTGTTTCTGGCCATTTTGAGCTTGTAATCGAACCCACAATTGCTGATACTCCAGATACTCAACTAGTCTCAAGAAGGCCAGTTTTATTGCTTCTTTAATCAGCTCAACAGTTTTTAGCTGTGCTAACATAATTGCAAAATGGTTTTCTAATGATCAATTAGCCTTTTAAAATGATAAACTTGGATTAGCAAACACAACGTGCCATTGGAACACAGGACTGATGGTTGCTGATAATGGGCCTCTGTACGCCTATGTAGATATTCCATAAAAAATCAGCCGTTCCCAGCTACAATAGCCATTTACAACATTAACAATGTCTACACTGTATTTCTGATCAATTTTATGTTATTTTAATGGACAACATTTTTTATTTTATTTCGAAAAGGAAATGTCTAAGTGACCCCAAACTTTTGAACGGTAGTGTATGTGTGTGTGTATATATATATATATATATATATATATATATATATATATATATATATATATATATATATATATATATATATATATTTATTTTTTTATTTTGGAAAATTAATTTCATTTGTGACCTATATATTTGTTTTATAGTAAATGCTTGACAGTCAGGGATAATTGTAAATTCCTTAAAAACAATGAATTTAGCGATATTGATGCTGTTATGTTTGAGCAAAAGAACACAGCGTTAGCCATGACAAAATGCATGGAATTGCAGGAAATGTTCTTTAAAACTTCAAAATTCTGCACCACACCACTATGCTACTCCACAACCACACCACTCTGCTACACCACTATGCTACTCCACAACCACACCACTCTGCTACACCACTATGCTACTCCACAACCACACCACTATGCTACTCCACAACCACACCACTCTGCTACTCCACAACCACAACCACTATGCTACTCCACAACCACACCACTCTGCTACTCCACAACCACAACCACTCTGCTACTCCACAACCACACCACTCTGCTACTCCACAACCACACCACTCTGCTACACCACTATGCTACTCCACAACCACACCACTCTGCTACACCACTATGCTACTCCACAACCACACCACTCTGCCACACCACTCTGCTACTCCACAACCACACCACTCTGCTACTCCACAACCACACCACTCTGCTACACCACTATGCTACTCCACAACCACACCACTCTGCTACTCCACTATGCTACTCCCCAACCACACCACTCTGCTACTCCCCAACCACACCACTCTGCTACACCACTCTGCTACTCCCCAACCACACCACTCTGCTACACCACTCTGCTACTCCCCAACCACACCACTCTGCTACTCCCCAACCACACCACTCTGCTACACCACTCTGCTACTCCCCAACCACACCACTCTGCTACACCACTCTGCTACTCCCCAACCACACCACTCTGCTACTCCCCAACCACACCACTCTGCTACTCCCCAACCACACCACTCTGCTACACCACTATGCTACTCCCCAACCACACCACTCTGCTACTCCACTATGCTACTCCCCAACCACACCACTCTGCTACTCCCCAACCACACCACTCTGCTACACCACTATGCTACTCCCCAACCACACCACTCTGCTACTCCACTATGCTACTCCCCAACCACACCACTCTGCTACTCCCCAACCACACCACTCTGCTACACCACTCTGCTACTCCCCAACCACACCACTCTGCTACTCCCCAACCACACCACTCTGCTACTCCCCAACCACACTACTCTGCTACTCCCCAACCACACCACTCTGCTACTCCACAACCACACCACTCTGCTACTCCCCAACCACACCACTCTGCTACTCCCCAACCACACCACTCTGCTACTCCACAACCACACCACTCTGCTACTCCCCAACCACACCACTCTGCTACTCCACAACCACACCACTCTGCTACTCCCCAACCACACCACTCTGCTACTCCCCAACCACACCACTCTGCTACTCCACAACCACACCACTCTGCTACTCCCCAACCACACCACTCTGCTACTCCACAACCACACCACTCTGCTACTCCCCAACCACTCCACTGTTACAGTAAATATATCCATGCCATGTCTGACTCACACAGACCCACAGAACATGAGACTGTAAGTCAGACAAACTGAACTCTCTATCACTCTCTGAAACGGCAGGTCCAGAGGGCATTACGTGCCCCAGCCCTCCCTCCCTCCCTCCCTCCCTCCCTCGCTCCCTCCCTCCCTCCCTCCCTCCCTCCCTCGCTCCCTCCCTCCCTCCCTCCCTCCCTCCCTCCCTCCCTCCCTCCCTCCCTCGCTCCCTCCCTCGCTCCCTCCCTCGCTCCCTCCCTCGCTCCCTCCCTCCCTCCCTCCCAGGCAGCCCTCCCTCCCTCCCTCCCTCCCTCCCTCGCTCCCTCCCTCCCTCCCTCCCTCCCTCCCTCCCTCCCTCCCTCCCTCCCTCTCCCTCCCTCCCTCCCTCCCTCCCTCCCTCCCTCCCTCCCAGGCAGCCCTCCCTCCCTCCCTCCCTCCCAGGCAGCCCTCCCTCCCTCCCTCCCTCCCTCTCCCTCCCTCCCTCCCAGGCAGCCCTCCCTCCCTCCCTCCCAGGCAGCCCTCCCTCCCTCCCTCCCTCTCCCTCCCTCCCTCCCTCCCTCCCTCCCTCCCTCCCAGGCAGTGGGTTTACACCTCAATGGGAACAGACAGTTGTGTGGGTCTGGGGCTATTTAAAGATGGACAGTCTTTAACCTCTGGAAGTGGAGCTACTCCCAGGCAGCTCCAGCCTGTGTTGGTTACAGCCCGTGTCCGATGTCCCCTCCCTGGGGTGTCTGACAGAACGACATGCCCCCTCCTGACCGCCCATTGGGTCCAAGACGTCACTGGACTGGTAGAGAGGGAGCAAGAGGGATTCGAGAGGGAGGAAGAGGGATTAGAGAGGGAGGAAGAGGGATTAGAGAGGGAGGAAGAGGGACTTTCCACGGACTGACAGGCTCAGACAGAGCAGTTACAGTAGGCAGAAGGAGAGAGAGAGAGGAGCAGTCAGGGTTAACTGGACATGTACAATAGCTACTCTCTCTGCAGCCCGAGGCCGGTTCTGTAAGCAGGCGCAGGGTAAAGATAGAATCTCACATCTCCTTGTATGTCATCTACTGGTCCACTGTCAGGAGGTGGATTCAACTGTCAAAATGAGATGAAGGTTCTCATTGGTTGACCTTCACTGTCAATCAACGTGGGTGTCTAGTCTGGCTACCTGTGCCGCTAGTGTGGAGGAGGACAGTTAATCTAAACACTTAGAAGATGAGGTTTAGACGGGTTAATCAACTAGGCCATTCCTATCACGGCTGTGTGTGGGAGCACTCCTACATCCAGTGGATGGACAGAGAGGGTTGGTATCACAGATAGATGGACACACAAGCATCTCTATATATTCCATGGTGAGTGGGATGGTGGGTGGAGGTGAGACCTTGATATTCCATGGTGAGTGGGATGGTGGGTCGAGGTGAGACTTTGATATTCCATGGACTTTGATATTCCATGGTGAGTGGGATGGTGGGTGGAGGTGAGACCTTGATATTCCATGGTGAGTGGGATGGTGGGTCGAGGTGAGACTTTGATATTCCATGGTGAGTGGGATGGTGGGTCGAGGTGAGACTTTGATATTCCATGGACTTTGATATTCCATGGTGAGTGGGATGGTGGGTGGAGGTGAGACCTTGATATTCCATGGTGAGTGGGATGGTGGGTCGAGGTGAGACTTTGATATTCCATGGTGAGTGGGATGGTGGGTCGAGGTGAGACCTTGATATTCCATGGTGAGTGGGATGGTGGGTCGAGGTGAGACTTTGATATTCCATGGTGAGTGGGATGGTGGGTGGAGGTGAGACTTTGATATTCCATGGTGAGTGGGATGGTGGGTCGAGGTGAGACCTTGATATTCCATGGTGAGTGGGATGGTGGGTGGAGATGAGACCTTGATATTCCATGGTGAGTGGGATGGTGGGTCGAGGTGAGACCTTGTGATAGGTTTTTACTTTGTGATCTGAATCGTTACCAACGGAAGATATAGAGACAGATAAGGGATGGGTGTAGTCAGTTGGATAAGCATGAAGTGAGTTGCAGCACAGGAGTGATAATGCACCCTTATCTCACTCCCTCTCTCTCCTCTCTTTCTCTCATATCACAACCACCAAATGGATTTTCTTGTCTGTCAGTTTTCCCTTCAAGCGAGGCCTTGCTAACTTCATGTTGTCAGCCATACTAATAGAGGAAGCAATATAGGTCTGTTGCATGCTTGGCATTCAGTAAGGGATAGAGGTATGTTACATGATTTTTTACGCTCGTGAACAAGTGTGTACACGCTGGAATTAGAATGCACAGGAGTGAATGAGAGAAAAGACTGGACGTGGGCGTCAACAGTGTCATAGCATGTCGAATTAGAGAGCAAGTCTGTTTTTCTCACGTCTACGCGGAGCAACGCTGGTAAAAAAAAACAGATTAATTGTGTGGGCCATTTGTAGAAGAGTAAATAGAGGAATTACGATCTTCCTTATGCTAAGTATACTAAGATGTAGTTTAAAATGTATTGGACTGGAAGTTAAGGTTTATCAGTCCAATAGGCTACGTATTTGAAAACAGTTGCAGCCTACCTGTGTTGATTTGGATCATAGGCACATAGCCCTACGGAGGCTACGGCCGGGAAACTCAAAGAACTCAGATTTCAAGAGAGAATACTATTATGTAGACAGCCAAGTTCTTTATTAACTCCTTGGGTGTTCTAGCTACAACTCTCCTCACATTCGTGAGCTAACGTAACTGTTAAGCGCAGGTACGGTGGCTCCCGTAGGACATAAGTGAGTGGGATGGTGGGTCGAGGTGAGACGACGTGATATTCGCAAGGAATATTCTCAAGGAACACACAACACTAAATTAACAAGGGCTACATAGCGAACACAACAAATACAACCGTTTTATTATGGATTTTCATGACAATTAAATTGACGCTCTCTTGCGCACCGATGTTTTCGCCGTGTGATTTGGCCTCACACCACACTGAGTGAAGACACTTTTAGTATGTGTTATGTGATCCCTGAGGGAATTGAACCCTTGACCTTGATAGTGCCACCCTCTTACCAACTGAGCCACACAGACAGGATACCACCATACTGGTTCTTCACTAGAAACCTCTACCCCTCTACCTCCTCCCCATCCTCCTCTAGTGATGCCAGGGCCAGGTGATGGTCTGATTGAAGCATTTTACTCCCGACATGTTTCATCCTAGCTCTTAGCTTCATTTTCCCTCTCAAAATGCACAGACAGGACATTGCACTTCATTTACTAATTCATTTAGTGTTTGCAATTTCCCATGGCAGGCTGCTGGTGAGGAGGGGGAGAAGACATCTCTCTGTGGCTGCTGGAGCTGGCAGCACATACATCATGCTGCTCGAACAGCTCTCTAACTCATTTGGTTTTCCTTTTTTCCTCCCCTTTTCCCTCCTCATTCCACCTCCCCCCTCTTTCCTCTCATCTCCTCCCTCTCTCCTCTCCTCCCTCTCTCCTCTCATCTCCTCCCTCCTCCCTCCCTCCTCCCTCTCTCCCTCCCTCCTCCCTCTCTCCCTCCCTCCTCCCTCTCTCCTCTCATCTCCTCCCTCTCTCCTCTCATCTCTTCCCTCCTCCCTCTCTCCTATCCTCCCCTGTAGACTCCTGAAGAGCTGGATGACTCTGACTTTGAGACGGAGGACTTTGATGTTCGCAGCAGGACCAGCGTGCAGACAGAAGATGACCAGCTTATCGCAGGCCAGAGCGCCAGGGTGAGTCCACACACACACACACACACACACACACACACACACCTCTCTTCCTCCACCCCCGCTGCAGGCCATCTCAGTGGGTAATACACCTTGTTCACACCAGGGCTCCATTGACCACCTCACAGATACTCTGGACTCTCCATTCAGACAGGCGTGGTTATCCAGACTCCCCCTCTCACATACTAGCTGCCAGGCCAGATCTGACAACATGTAAGGGTTAAGGCCAAGGGGGAGGGATAGGGAGTGAATCAGGACTGGCTGTGATACTCTGGACTCCCATTCAGATAGACACTGATAATGTTCTGATCTTTGATCTCACTTCACTCCAGTGTAAACCCAGTATAAACCTTCATTCCACAGGAAGATCTTCAAAAATGATTTATTACTGGTCTGACTCACCTTGGAAACTCCCAGACCTTTCCAGGAAGGGAAGCATACTTGAGTTAAAACTGAGTAGTTTAAATATGGGATTAATGTTTCTGTGTTACGGTGGATTAGCCACTTGAAGGCCCTATGTCCAGATTAGTGGGTCTAAGCTGTTTAACATGGAAATCATAACAGAGGCTTAGAAGCCAGAGTTACTAAATCAGAATATTAGCTAGTGACTAGGCCATGTAGCTAATTCAACTGGATAAGTTAGTGAATTTAGTATTTAGTTGTTTGGCGCAGTGTGAATGCTTAGACAAGCCACTGGTGACAGTGGTGGTCCCGAATGGTCAATAGTAGGACAGTATAGTACGCTACATGCATGCATACACACAGTGCCTTGGGAAAGTATTCATACGCCTTGACTTTTTCCACATTTTGTTACGTTACAGCCTTATTCTAAAATTGATTTAAAAAATAATAATAATCCCCTCATCAATCTGCACACAATACCCCATAATGACAAAGCAAAACCAAGATTTTAGAAATTTTTGCTAATTCAAAAAACACAAAAAATAAAACACGGTAATATCACATTTACATAAGTATTCAGACCCTTCACTCAGTACTTTGTTGAAGCACATTTGGCAGCGATTACAGCCTCGAGTCTTCTTGGGTATGACGCTACAAGCTTGGCACACCTGTATTTGGGGAGTTTCTCCCATTCTTCTCTGCAGATCCTCTCAAGCTCTGTCAGTTTGGATGGGGAGCATCGCTGCACAGCTATTTTCAGGTCTCTCCAGAGATGTTCGATCGGGCTCAAGTCCGGGCTCTGGCTGGGCCACTCAAGGACATTCAGAGACTTGTCCTGAAGCCACTCCTGTGTTGTCTTTGCTGTGTGCTGAGGGTCGTTGTCCTGTTGGAAAGTGAACCTTTGCCCCAGTCTGAGGTCCTGAGCACTCTGGAGGGTGTTCTTTAATGGAAGCCTCTCCAACATAATCCAGGTAGAATCAGGAATTCCCCAGGAAAGCTGTCTAGGACCTTTACTTTTTTTCAGTCTTTACTAACGACATGCCATTGGCTTTCAGTAAAGCCAGTGTGTCTATGTATGTGGATGACTCAACACTGTACACGTCAGCTACCACAGCGACTGAAATGACTGCAACACTTAACAAAGAGCTGCAGTTAGTTTCAGAATGGGTGGCAAGCAATAAGTTAGTCCTAAATATAAAAAAAAAACTAAAAGCATTGTATTTGGGACAAATCATTCACTAAACCCTAAACCTCAACTATATCTTGTAATGAATAATATGGAAATTTAGCAAGTTGAGGTGACTAAACTGCTTGGAGTAACCCTGGATTGTAAACTGTCATGGTCAAAACATATTGATACAACAGTAGCTAGGATGGGGAGAAGTCTGTCCATAATAAAGCACTGTTGTGCCTTCTTCACAGCACTATCAACAAGGCAGGTCCTACAGGCCCTAGTTTTGTGGCACCTGGACAACTGTTCAGTCGTGTGGTCAGGTGCCACAGAGGGATTTAGGAAAATTGCAATTGGCTCAGAACAGGGCAGCACGGCTGGCCCTTGGATGTACAAAGAGAGCTAACATTAATAATATGCATATCAATCTCTCCTGGCTCAAAGTGGAGGAGAGATTGACTTTATCACTACTTGTATTTGTGAGAGGTATTGACATGGTTTAAACGACTAGCACACAGCTCGGACACCCATGCATACCCCACAATACATGCCACCAGAGGTCTCTTCACAGTCCCCAAGTCCAGAACAGACTATGGGAGGTGCAAAGTAATACATAGAGCCATGACTACATGGAGCTCTGTTCCACATCAAGTAACTCTTGCAATTAGATTTTTTAAAAACACCTTATGGAAGAGCCTGTGAAGCAACACAAACATAGGCGCAGGCACACACATGATAACATGGATTTGTGTTGTAGAGTGGGGTTCTGAGGGCACTCACTTAATATGTTGTGAATGTATTGTAATGTTTTAAAAAATGTGTAACTGCCTTAATTTTGCTAGACCCCAGGAAGAGTAGCTGCTGCCTTGGCAGGAACTAATGGGGATCCATAATAAACCCCAGGAAGAGTAGCTGCTGCCTTGGCAGGAACTAATGGGGATCCATAATAAATAAAAACATACATACATACATACATACATACATACATTTGAAGTCGGAAGTTTACATACACTTAGGTTGGAGTCATTAAAACTTGTTTTTCAACCACTCCACAAATTTCTTGTTAACAAACTATAGTTTTGGCAAGTCGGTTAGGACATCTACTTTGTGCATGACACAAGTAATTGTTCCAACAATTGTTTACAGACAGATTATTTCACTTATAATTCACTGTATTACAATTCCAGTGGGTCAGAAGTTTACATACACTAAGTTGACTGTGCCTTTAAACAGCTTGGAAAATTCCAAAAAATTATGTCATGGCTTTAGAAGCTTCTGATAGGCTAATTGACATCATTTGAGTCAATTGGAGGTGTACCTGTGGATGTATTTCAAGGCCTACCAAATTCAGTGCCCCTTTGCTTGACATCATGGGAAAATCAAAAGAAATCAGCCAAGACCTCAGAAAAAAAATTGTAGACCTCCACGTCTGGTTCATCCTTCTGAGTAATTTCCATACGCCTGAAGGTACCACGTTCATCTGGACAAACAATAGTACGCAAGTATAAACACCATGGGACCACACAGCCGTCATACCGATCAGGAAGGCGACACGTTCGGTCTCCTAGAGATGAACGTACTTTGGTGCGAAAAGTGCAAATCAATCCCAGAACAACAGCAAAGGACCTTGTGAAGATGCTGGAGGAAACAGGTACAAAAGCATCTATATCCACAGTAAAACAAGTCTTATATCGATATAACCTCAAAGGTCGCTCAGCAAGGAAGAAGCCACTGCTCCAAAACCGCCATAAAAAAGCCAGACTACGGTTTGCAGCTGCACATGGGGACAAAGATTACACTTTGGAGAAATGCCTTCTGGTCTGTTGATACTAAAATAGAACTGTTTGGCCATAATGACCATCATTATGTTTGGAGGAAAAAGGGAGATGCATGCAAGACGAAGAACACCATCCCAACCGTGAAGCACGGGGGTGGCAACGTCATGCTGTGGGGGTGCTTTGCTACAGGAGGGACTGGTGCACTTCACAAAATAGATGGCATCATGAGGAAGGAAAATTATGTGGATATATTGAAGCAACATCTCAAGACATCAGTCAGGAAGTTAAAGCTTGGTCGCAAAAGGGTCTTCCAAATGGACAATGACCCCAAGCATACTTCCAAAGTTGTAGCAAAATGGCTTAAGGGCAACAAAGTCAAGGTATTGGGGTGGCCATCACAAAGCCCTGACCTCAATCCTATAGAAAATATGTGGGCAGAATTGAAAAAGTGTGTGCGAGCAAGGAGGCCTACAAACCTGACTCAGTTACACCAGCTCTGTCAGGAGGAATGGGCCAAAATTCAGCCAACTTATTGTGGGAACCTTGTGGAAGGCTACCCAAAACATTTCACCCATGTTAAACAATTTAAAGGCAGTGCTACCGAATACTAATTGATTGTATGTAAACTTCTGACCCACTGGGAATGTGATGAAATAAATAAAAGCTGAAATAAATCATTCTCTCTACTATTATTCTGACATTTCACATTCTTAAAATAAAGTGGTGATCCTAACTGACCTAAGACAGGGACTTTTTACTAGGATTAAATGTCAGGAATTGTGAAATACTGAGTTTAAATGTATTTGGCTAAGGTGTATGTAAACTTCCGACTTCAACTGTATATACACACCACCAGTCAAAAGTTTGGACACACCTACTCATTCAATTGTTTTTCTTTATTTTTACTATTTTCTTCATTGTAGAATAATAGTGAAGACATGAAAACTATGAAATAACACATATGGAATCATGTAGTAACCAAAAAAGTGTTAATGAAATTATATATTCTATTTTCTATTCTTCAATGTAGCCACCCTTTGCCTTGACGACAGCTTTGCACACTCTTGGCATTCTCCCAACCAGCTTCATGAGGAATGCTTTTCCAACAGTCTTGAAGGAGTTCCCACATATGCTGAGCACTTGTTGGCTGCTTTTCCTTCACTCTGCGGTCCAACTCTTCCCAAACCATCTCAATTGGGTTGAGCTTGGGTTATTGTGGAGGCCAGGTCATCTGATGCAGCACTCCATCACTCTCCTTCTTGGTCAAATAGCCCATACACAGCCTGGAGGTGTGTTGGGTCATTGTCCTGTTGAAAAACAAATGATAGTCCCACTAAGCCCAAACCAGATGGGATGGCGTATTGCTGCAGAATGCTGTGGTAGTAGGGGTTGCACGATATTGGAAATAACCGACATTGCGATATTTTGTTTTTCTGCGATATATATATATATTGCGATATGAAAAAATACAGGATGTCTGTATGATCCTCTGGGGAAAATGCAGTTTGCAAACAGCGACTTTTCAGGTGGAAGTCCTCATTAATAAAGTGTACGGGCAGACTTACGTAGGGCTCTGTTGTCCGGCTGGACCACAAGTCCGTCGTTGCTGTATAATATTCCACTTGTGACAGCTCCGTTTCAACTTGTGCCTTGCATTTCTCGTACAACTCTGGGATGGCAACTTGAGAAAAATAGTTGCGTGATGGCATTACATACCGCTTGTCAAGCGACCTGATCATGTTTTTTAAAACCCTCTTTGGTAACCGTGTTAATTGGTACCATGTATTTGGCGACGTGAAATGTTATTGAGTCTATGATTTCTCTCTGCCGTTTGGAACCTTTCTCGTATGGTGTAATACTGGCAAAGGCATCCGAAATAGAGTTGTGCTTTGGAGGGCATTGAGATGCTTTGGAGGGCATTGAGATGCTTTGGAGGGCATTGAGATGCTTTGCACTCGTCATACAGAGATTTGTGGTGCCGCCTTAAATGATCGAACAAATTGGTCGTGTTGCCTCGTGTTGTGGCAACAAGCAGAGCCTGCATGTCAACCACGTGCAGCAACGAACTCCGTGTTTATAATAATAAACTGTGTATCCAATAACCCATAAATCGGAGTAAATGATGTTATATCAGACAGATATAATGCTAGTTTAACATTTAAAAAATATATATTGTAGACTGATATGTTTACCTTACTAAATCGCACGTTCTGCGATGTGACTATTGCGGATGCATACATCGCAATGTCGATGCTGAAACGATATATCGTGCAGCCCTGTGTGGTAGCCCTGTGTGGTAGCCATGCTGGTAGCCCTGTGTGGTAGCCATGCTGGTAGCCATGCTGGTAGCCCTGTGTGGTAGCCCTGTGTGGTAGCCATGCTGGTAGCCATGCTGGTAGCCCTGTGTGGTAGCCATGCTGGTAGCCATGCTGGTAGCCCTGTGTGGTAGCCCTGTGTGGTAGCCATGCTGGTAGCCATGCTGGTAGCCATGCTGGTAGCCATGCTGGTAGCCATGCTGGTAGCCCTGTGTGGTAGCCATGCTGGTAGCCCTGTGTGGTAGCCATGCTGGTAGCCCTGTGTGGTAGCCATGCTGGTAGCCCTGTGTGGTAGCCATGCTGGTAGCCATGCTGGTAGCCATGCTGGTAGCCCTGTGTGGTAGCCATGCTGGTAGCCCTGTGTGGTAGCCCTGTGTGGTAGCCATGCTGGTAGCCATGCTGGTAGCCCTGCTGGTAGCCATGCTGGTAGCCCTGTGTGGTAGCCCTGTGTGGTAGCCATGCTGGTAGCCATGCTGGTAGCCATGCTGGTAGCCATGTGTGGTAGCCCTGTGTGGTAGCCCTGTGTGGTAGCCATGCTGGTAGCCATGCTGGTAGCCATGCTGGTAGCCATGTGTGGTAGCCATGCTGGTAGCCCTGTGTGGTAGCCCTGTGTGGTAGCCATGCTGGTAGCCCTGTGTGGTAGCCCTGTGTGGTAGCCATGCTGGTAGCCATGCTGGTAGCCCTGCTGGTAGCCATGCTGGTAGCCCTGTGTGGTAGCCCTGTGTGGTAGCCATGCTGGTAGCCATGCTGGTAGCCATGCTGGTAGCCATGTGTGGTAGCCCTGTGTGGTAGCCCTGTGTGGTAGCCATGCTGGTAGCCATGCTGGTAGCCATGCTGGTAGCCATGTGTGGTAGCCATGCTGGTAGCCCTGTGTGGTAGCCCTGTGTGGTAGCCATGCTGGTAGCCCTGTGTGGTAGCCCTGTGTGGTAGCCATGCTGGTAGCCATGCTGGTAGCCATGCTGGTAGCCATGTGTGGTAGCCATGCTGGTAGCCATGCTGGTAGCCCTGTGTGGTAGCCATGCTGGTAGCCATGCTGGTAGCCATGCTGGTAGCCCTGTGTGGTAGCCCTGTGTGGTAGCCATGCTGGTAGCCATGCTGGTAGCCCTGTGTGGTAGCCATGCTGGTAGCCATGCTGGTAGCCATGCTGGTAGCCATGCTGGTAGCCCTGTGTGGTAGCCATGCTGGTAGCCCTGTGTGGTAGCCCTGTGTGGTAGCCCTGTGTGGTAGCCATGCTGGTAGCCATGCTGGTAGCCATGCTGGTAGCCCTGTGTGGTAGCCCTGTGTGGTAGCCATGCTGGTAGCCATGCTGGTAGCCCTGTGTGGTAGCCATGCTGGTAGCCCTGTGTGGTAGCCATGCTGGTAGCCCTGTGTGGTAGCCATGCTGGTAGCCCTGTGTGGTAGCCATGCTGGTAGCCATGCTGGTAGCCCTGTGTGGTAGCCATGCTGGTAGCCATGCTGGTAGCCCTGTGTGGTAGCCATGCTGGTAGCCATGCTGGTAGCCATGCTGGTAGCCCTGTGTGGTAGCCCTGTGTGGTAGCCCTGTGTGGTAGCCCTGTGTGGTAGCCATGCTGGTAGCCATGCTGGTAGCCCTGTGTGGTAGCCATGCTGGTAGCCATGCTGGTAGCCCTGTGTGGTAGCCATGCTGGTAGCCATGCTGGTAGCCCTGTGTGGTAGCCATGCTGGTAGCCATGCTGGTAGCCATGCTGGTAGCCCTGTGTGGTAGCCATGCTGGTAGCCCTGTGTGGTAGCCATGCTGGTAGCCCTGTGTGGTAGCCATGCTGGTAGCCCTGTGTGGTAGCCATGCTGGTAGCCCTGTGTGGTAGCCATGCTGGTAGCCCTGTGTGGTAGCCATGCTGGTAGCCATGCTGGTAGCCATGCTGGTAGCCATGCTGGTAGCCATGCTGGTAGCCCTGTGTGGTAGCCATGCTGGTAGCCCTGTGTGGTAGCCATGCTGGTAGCCCTGTGTGGTAGCCCTGTGTGGTAGCCCTGTGTGGTAGCCATGCTGGTAGCCCTGTGTGGTAGCCATGGTGGTAGCCCTGTGTGGTAGCCCTGTGTGGTAGCCCTGTGTGGTAGCCATGCTGGTAGCCCTGTGTGGTAGCCATGCTGGTAGCCCTGTGTGGTAGCCATGCTGGTAGCCCTGTGTGGTAGCCCTGTGTGGTAGCCATGCTGGTAGCCCTGTGTGGTAGCCATGCTGGTAGCCATGCTGGTAGCCATGCTGGTAGCCATGCTGGTAGCCATGCTGGTAGCCATGCTGGTAGCCCTGTGTGGTAGCCATGCTGGTAGCCCTGTGTGGTAGCCATGCTGGTAGCCATGCTGGTAGCCCTGTGTGGTAGCCATGCTGGTAGCCATGCTGGTAGCCATGCTGGTAGCCATGCTGGTAGCCCTGTGTGGTAGCCCTGTGTGGTAGCCCTGCTGGTAGCCCTGTGTGGTAGCCCTGTGTGGTAGCCCTGTGTGGTAGCCATGCTGGTAGCCCTGTGTGGTAGCCCTGTGTGGTAGCCATGCTGGTAGCCCTGCTGGTTAAGTGTGCCTTGAATTCTAAATAAATCAGCAAAGCAACCCCCCCACTATCACACCTCCTCCTCCATGCTTCACTGTGGGAACCACACATGCGGAGAACATTTGTTCACCTACTCTGCTTCTCACAAAGACACAGCAGTTTGAACCAAAAATCTCAAATTTGGATGTAAGGATGGACTGTCGTTTCTCTTTGCTTATTTGAGCTGTTCTTGCCATAATATGGACTTGGTCTTTTACCAAATAGGGCTATCTTCTGTATACCACCTCTACCTTGTTACAACACAACTGATTGGCTCAAATGCATTAAGAAGGAAATAAATTCCACAAATTAACTTTTAACAAGGCACACCTGTTAATTGAAATGCATTCCAGGTGACCACCTCATGAAGCTGGTTGAGAGAATGCCAAGAGTGTGCAAAGCTGTCATCAAGGCAAAGGGTGGCTATTTGAAGAATCTCAAATATAAAATATATTTTGATTTGTTTAACACTTTTTTTGGTTATGTGTTATTTCATAGTTTTGATGTCTTCACTATTATTCTACAATATAAAAAATAAAGAAAAACCCTTGAATGAGTAGGTGTGTCCAAACTTTTGACTGGTACTGTATATTATATTATATTTCCTTTAAGAATATATTGTAAATGCTTTAGATGTCATTCATGGCCCCTCTTCTCTCCACGTTTTGTAGTCCCTCTACTCTGGCCTGTCTCTCAAATATAACCCTATTTCCTATATAGTGCACTAACTATAGGGTTCTGGTCATAAGTAGTGCACTTCATAGGGAATAGGGTGCCATTTGGGACACAAGCCTGTTCTGAGCTGGGTTGGAAGGAAATGAAGTGCAGACAATTAAGGAAGTCTGTCTGCTGTGGTGCCACAGTGCATTAGGATGTATCTCTCTGCCTCTCTTGTCAACAGAACACTCGGGTTAATACTGTCCCCATCCTCAACTTCTCCCACTTCACATTTAGCTGCTCGCACAGAGTACACACAGACAAAGCAGAGTACGCGCACGCAGAGAGAAGGCCTACAGAAGCGTACACACACAATACACCATGCACGTACACTCTCACTTTTAATATCTCCTCTGTTGTCTTGGCAATACGTGTATTAATACATCCAGCTAAATGATCTGTTTTTGTAGCAAGGCCTGTCTCATTGACATTGGAGAATGTGTTATGCCTGTGACATTGAAAAACAATGCTACAGTATAATCAACCTTAAAGAGACATATCCAGTCTCTTCAGTAGCTCTAAGTCTTAGGAATGAAGAAGATGAATTGAATTACTTTAAGAGCACTGGGACTTGACCTGAAGGCCGTCTTTATAAAAACATAAAGGAATGGCCATTTGGTATGTGCCTGACAGTGTTTCCTCTGAACTAAATGCAAAGCATTAGCTCTGGGAGCTAACATGGGCCGTCCAGGTCTCTTTTTAGGGCAAGGTCACTCATCACAGGAGCGTAGTTCAGAGGCCTGTATGTTTCAAGTGTCTCTGATTAGGAGTGATGATCTAGGATCAGGTCCCCGCCCCCTGTCCATGTAATGTTATTCATTCTGATCTAAAAGGCTAAACTGACCCTAAATCACATGGCACCATACTGTATGGCTGCCGTCTTGCGTGCTCCGACCCAACTTTTCTTTGCACAAAATGTATCCGCTATAATTTCTGATGATCGACGACAACTTTTGAACATCAGATCGGCAGTTGCTAACCTCAATTCCGACTTCAACTCATCTGCCCTGGGCTCTTTGTGTACCTCCGACCCAATCTACGGGCTACCCAAGAGAAAATGCAGGCAAAAAAAAGATGCAGGAGAGCGGGCATCCTGGTGAGACTAAGGCAAAGGGAAAACTGGCCACCACTCCCCTCTATTCTATTGGCTAATCACTTGATAATAAGATGGATTACCTCTGAATGCGGATTTGCTATCAACGAGACTCTTGTAACTGCAATATTCCGTTGATTAATTACCCTCCCATTAACTGGGCAGACAGGACATCGGATTCAGGAACATCCAGAGGGGGAGGGGTATGCCTCTTCATCAACAGCCAATGGTGTTCTGTCTCTAGTGCAGCGGAATTCTCAACCTATTTTTCACCCTTCTTGGTATACCTGGTGGTCAAATGCCGACCCTCTCTACCTCCCGAGAGAGTTAATCTGTTATCGTGACTGCTGTGTATATTCCACCTCAGGAGAACAACAACAACAATCTGGCACTTAACGAACTGTACGAGGCTATAAACAAGCAGGAAACCATGCACCCGGAAACTGTTTTTCTTTCCGCATCACTAAGACGCGTGATGGCCAACTTCTATCAACATGTCTGCTTTGCCACTAGGGGTGATAGCCAAGGACCGCTGTTAATCAGCCCATAAGCAAGCATACCGAGCTACCCACCTCAGTCACCGACTTCATTAGAGAATGCATCGCCGACATCGTCCCAACGTTAAGGTTTGCTGCATCCCCAATCAAAAGCCCTGGATTAACACCAAGGTCTGCTAAACTAAAGGACAGAGGGATCACAGGCTGCGGCTGAGGACACAAACGCGTAAGTCCCACCAGGACCTCCGAAGAGCCATCAAACAGGCAAAAGGTAAATAAAAAGGTGGAATCCATTTTCTTTAATTTTGTTATTATTATTAATATATATATATATATTTTTACCTCCTTTACTCCCTAATTTCATCATATCCAATTGGTAGTTAGTCTTGTCCCATCGCTGCAACACCCGTACGGACTCTGGAGAGGCGAAGGTCGAGAGCCGTGCGTCCTCCGAAACACAACCCCGCCCAAGCCGCACTGCTTCTTGACACAATGCACGTTTAACCCGGAAGCCAGCCGCTCCATTGTGTCGGAGGAAACACCGTACACCTGGCGACCGTGTTAGCGTGCATGCGCCCGGCCCGCCACAGGAGTCGCTACAGCTCGATGGGACAAGGACATCCTGGCCGGCCAAACCCTCCCCTAACAGTGAAGAGGCGACTCCGGGATGCTGACCTTCTAGTTGCAAAGAAAAAGCCATATCTCAGACTGGCCAATAAAAAATTATCTGCCTAGAAGGTCAGCATCCCTGAGTCGCCTCTTCATTGTTGACGTTGAGACTGGTGTTTTGCAGGTACTATTTAATGAAGCTGCCAGTTGAGGACCTGTGAGGCGTCTGTTTCTCAAACTAGACACTAATGTATTTGTCCTCTTGCTTAGTTGTGCACCGGGGCCTCCCACTCCTCTTTCTATTCTGGTTAGAGCCAGTTTGCGCTGTTCTGTGAAGGGAGTAGTACACAGCGTTGTACGAGATCTTCAGGTTCTTGTCAATTTGTCGCATGGAATAGCCTTAATTTCTCAGAACAAGAATAGACCTATGAGTTTTAGAAGAAAGTTATTTGTTTCTGGCCATTTTGATCCTTTAATCGAACCCACAATTGCTGATGCTCCAGATACTCAACTAGTCTCAAGAAGGCCAGTTTTATTGCTTCTTTAATCAGCTCAACAGTTTTCAGCTGTGCTAACATAATTGCAAAAGGGTTTTCTAATGATCAATTAGCCTTTTAAAATGATAAACTTGGATTAGCAAACACAACGTGCCATTGGAACACAGGACTGATGGTTGCTGATAATGGGCCTCTGTACGCCTATGTAGATATTCCATTAAAAATCTGCAGTTTCCAGCTATAATAGCCATTTACAACATTAACAATGTCTACACTATATTTCTGATCAATTTGATGTTATTTTAATGGACAAAAAAATTGATTTTCTTTCAAAAACAAGGACATTTCTAAGTGACCCCAAACTTTTGAACGGTAGTGTATATACCTCAACTACTCCAGTATCCCTGCACATTGTACATTTGGTACTGACCCTGTATATAGCTTCCTGTCTTATTTCTTATTTCTAGTAAAAAAAAATATATTAGTTATAATATCTTGATATTGAATTTTGCACTGTTGGTTAGCGTTTGCAAGTTAAGCATTTCACTGTACTTGTGCATGTGACAAAACTTAATTGCACTCCTACTCTGAGAGGCTTGATAAATACGGGCCCTGAAGAACCTCCGCTACACATGTGTCCACTCCACTAGCTCTACACTGGGTCGTCCTGCGCTTTAACAGTGTTTTAATAACCTCGTACAGCCTCTCACCTCTCCAACATATCTATCTAACCCTCAGGACAATACCCTTGAGAATCCCTCATTGCCTAGTTATGGCATAAACCATCCCCTGCTTAGCTTGGCTTACTGTAAATGTACTTATGGCATAAACCATCCCATGCTTAGCTTGGCTTACTGTAAACCATCCCCTTGCTTAGCTTGGCTTACTGTAAACCATCCCTTGCTTAGCTTGGCTTACTGTAAATGTACTTATGGCATAAACCATCCCTTGCTTAGCTTGGCTTACTGTAAACCATCCCCTTGCTTAGCTTGGCTTACTGTAAACCATCCCCTTGCTTAGCTTGGCTTACTGTAAACCATCCCCTTGCTTAGCTTGGCTTACTGTAAACCATCCCTTGTTTAGCTTGGCTTACTGTAAACCATCCCCTGCTTAGCTTGGCTTACTGTAAACCATCCCCTGCTTAGCTTGGCTTACTGTAAACCATCCCCTGCTTAGCTTGGCTTACTGTAAACCATCCCCTGCTTAGCTTGGCTTACTGTAAATGTACTTGATTTTCCTTCACATATTTTGGCCTCTTTAGCCTTATTCACGCCGAGCCAAACAGCCTAGCTGAGGCCCAAATGGCACCCTATTTCTTACATAGTGCACTACTTTTGACCAGAGCCCTATGGGTAAACCCTATGTGCCTCGGTCGAAAGTAGTGCACTGTATAGAGAATAGGGTGTCACATCAGGCAGTGCATGGTTGACATTCTGAGTAAATTGCTTATATTCCTATAAAAAAAAAAAAAAAAAAAAAAAAAACATGTTATTTACACAAAGCAAGAGAACAATGTAGACAGAACTAAGAGTCTTATTGCCAAAGCAGCGCAACATATCCGGTCAGAAAATGATTTTTTCCCCCCCCTTTAATGTCAGATGATCTGGGCCAATAACCGAAGCCTATTTTTCAAGCGGACACTCCGGTGTCATACTGTTGTAGAAGGCCATGTGTTCTGTTCTCTCTCCATTTGATATGAATGTGACTCTTCCAGTTTAATGCATGCTAGATTACTGCTGCTGCGCTATTTTATGATCAAACAATGAATGAATCTAATGGAGTTCTAGGCTATCAGAAAAGTTTTTTTGTAAAAAAAAAATTCAAAAACATGAGGCCTAAGTTGAGAGAGAGGGAGTAATACATTTGAACGAACCTTACAGTTGAGCAATGCTTTATAAGACAGAAATGTGTGCATGTGAGGCCGAGAACAAAATGTCCTTGCCGTTACGAACCAAATGACCAAAAGCCCAATCCTACTAATTGAAATATCATAAAAACATTAAGGCAATTAAAGTTACGAAGAGTATTTTCCAAACTATTCGAATAGTGTTTATGTCCTAAATCTGCAGCTTTAAATGGGAATCATTATGAAAGTCAAAGTCCATGCTATTCTCAATCAACATTTATATTGAATGACAAATGTTTTAGGCCACAAGAAGTGACATTTTGCTCCATCTACACGCTTTGGTACCACAGATAATCAGATAGACCTAGGATACTACACATCTCTTTTGTGTGAATGATCCACGAGAGTGGACCAGGCTTCTAGAAAATATTTGTCTCCACTAAATAGATCGGACAAGTCAATCATCAGTCCCACTTGCTAAGCCCTGACACACACACACACACACACACTCACTCACACACACACACACACACACACTACAGACTCACTCCAAAGGGAGTTGTGATGATAACAGTCATCTGTGGCTACAGGCTAAAGCTAGCTACTTGCTGCTATTTCAGCTATTAGGAAACTGGTCTTGACAAAGCCCTCAGAGCTCAACCGTCCCTATTAAACAGTCTGAACTAGCTATATCCCCTATTCTATTAAACAGTCTGAACTAGCTATATCCCCTATTCTATTAAACAGTCTGAACTAGCTATATCCCCTATTCTATTAAACAGTCTGAACTAGCTATATCCCCTATTCTATTAAACAGTCTGAACTAGCTATATCCCCTATTCTATTAAACAGTCTGAACTAGCTATATCCCCTATTCTATTAAACAGTCTGAACTAGCTATATCCCCTATTCTATTAAACAGTCTGAACTAGCTATATCCCCTATTCTATTAAACAGTCTGAACTAGCTATATCCCCTATTCTATTAAACAGTCTGAACTAGCTATATCCCCTATTCTATTAAACAGTCTGAACTAGCTATATCCCCTATTCTATTAAACAGTCTGAACTAGCTATATCCCCTATTCTATTAAACAGTCTGAACTAGCTATATCCCCTATTCTATTTAACAGTCTGAACTAGCTATATCCCCTATTCTATTAAACGGTCTGAACTAGCTATATCCCCTATTCTATTAAACGGTCTGAACTAGCTATATCCCCTATTCTATTAAACAGTCTGAACTAGCTATATCCCCTATTCTATTAAACAGTCTGAACTAGCTATATCCCCTATTCTATTAAACAGTCTGAACTAGCTATATCCCCTATTCTATTAAACAGTCTGAACTAGCTATATCCCCTATTCTATTAAACAGTCGGAACTAGCTATATCCCCTATTCTATTAAACAGTCGGAACTAGCTATATCCCCTATTCTATTAAACAGTCGGAACTAGCTATATCCCCTATTTTATTTTCCATGTACTCTCATGCTCTCTGGTCCAGGCTATCATAGCCCAGCTTCCCCAGATATTTAAAAAAAAAATATTGTACAATAGTGTGTAGTGTCCTGGTACTTATCTTCCAGTGGAACTATCTCCTCTCCATACCCAGGATGTGTTCTGTTCTATAACTCTCTCCTCCTCTACCAGGCTATAACAGCTCAGTGTACTGTTCTATAACTCTCCTCTCCTCCTCTACCAGGCTATCATGGCCCAGCTGCCCCAGGAGCAGAAGGCTAAGATCGCTGAGCAGGTGGCCAGTTTCCAGGAGGAGAAGAGCAAGCTGGACGCTGAGGTGTCCAAGTGGGACGACTCTGGCAACGACATCATCGTCTTGGCCAAACAGATGTGTATGATCATGATGGAGATGACTGACTTCACCAGGTATGGAGGGGGAGGGGGGGCAGGTGTGTGTGTGGAGGGGGGGCGGGGCAGGTGTGTGTGTGGAGAGGGGGGACGGGGCAGGTGTGTGTGTGTGTGTGTGTGTGTGTGTGGAGGGGGGGGCGGGGCAGGTGTGTGTGTGTGGAGGGGGGGCGGGGCAGGTGTGTGTGTGTGGAGGGGGGGGGGGGGGCAGGTGTGTGTGTGTGGAGGGGGGGCGGGGCAGGTGTGTTTCATTGTCAGTCAGTGTAACAGTAGTATTCATCATGCATCCATATTTCTCCTCCCCCAGCTCTACGCTGTACTGCAGGTGGGATCTGTTCAGATTGTTTCCCTGTCTGTAGAAGCAATGAGCAATAGCTATGTCATGTCTCTCTTTCTCCTCCCACTCAAATCTTAGTGGAGATCCACTGTGTTTTTACATCAGGCCAGCCTTATTGACCAGATGTTCTATTCTCTCTGGCAGTGTTACGATAACGGGGACCGGATTCACCCCCCACTCTCCCATTTAAATGTAAACGTATACAGGATGCTCTCTCTAGCTCAGTGTTTCCCAACCCTGGTCCTCGAGTATTCAGGGTTCTGTAGTAGGTCTTCTTCACTGCAGACAGACCCCCCCAAGCCTCTGTTAAAAAGCCATTTGAGAAAAGGTCCTTAGTAAGTTGGTCTCTGTCTGGCTGGGGGAGGCCTGCAGCTGTCCTGTAGGACATGTGACAGATGGACAAGACTTTAGGCTCTACGGCACATCACCCGAGTGCTACGGCACATCCACCCGAGTGCTACGGCACATTACCCGAGTGCTACGGCACATCCACCCGAGTGCTACGGCACATCCACCCGAGTGCTACGGCCGGCCAACTGCTCGGTAAGACTTGTGTGTTGGGAGGGGGTTGTGTGAGTATATTTCTACTTTTCTGTGTGTGTGTGAGAACGCATAGGTGTGTAGTCTTTTGCCTGCGATTTAGAGGTGTGCGCGTGTGTGTGTGTGTGTGTGTGTGTGTGCGTCTCTCTATGTATTTAATGTGAATCAGTCAGGAGACTTTGAGCCTGGAATATCAGTGGAGACTCCCACTGAGGTAATGACAGAGCAGAGCTCTCGGTCTCTCTGCCTGCCTGTCTCTCAACCTCCAGCTCTTGAAAGAACTTGTCAATAAAACGTCTAGTTTCTCCAGTCAGATCTAGCCTAACACTGCCGTCACCCTGTAAGCACCAGCCTTGTTCCACAAGCTAAGGCATTGTCCTTAGCAAAGCACCATGATATTGAACATGAAATTGCGTGAGATAACATGCCTGAAAACAGAGGACACCTAAAGGAGTAGATTTCCACTTAGACTGCCTTCCTCCATCCACACCCAGCCTTCCTCCGCCTTCCTCCATCCACACCCAGCCTTCCTCTGCCTTCCTCTATCCAAACCCAGCCTTCCTCTGCCTTCCTCTATCCAAACCCAGCCTTCCTCTGCCTTCCTCTATCCAAACCCAGCCTTCCTCTGCCTTCCTCCATCCACACCCAGCCTTCCTCTGCCTTCCTCCATCCACACCCAGCCTTCCTCTGCCTTCCTCTATCCAAACCCAGCCTTCCTCTGCCTTCATCCATCCACACCCAGCCTTCCTCTGCCTTCCTCCATCCACACCCAGCCTTCCTCTGCCTTCCTCCATCCACACCCAGCCTTCCTCTGCCTTCCTCTATCCACACCCAGCCTTCATCTGCCTTCCTCTATCCACACCCAGCCTTCCTCTGCCTTCCTCCATCCAAACCCAGCCTTCCTCTGCCTTCCTCTATCCACACCCAGCCTTCGTCTGCCTTCCTCTATCCACACCCAGCCTTCCTCTGCCTTCCTCTATCCACACCCAGCCTTCCTCTGCCTTCCTCTATCCACACCCAGCCTTCCTCTGCCTTCCTCTATCCACACCCAGCCTTCCTCTGCCTTCCTCTATCCACACCCAGCCTTCCTCTGCCTTCCTCTATCCACACCCAGCCTTCATCTGCCTTCCTCTATCCACACCCAGCCTTCCTCTGCCTTCCTCTATCCACACCCAGCCTTCCTCTGCCTTCCTCTATCCACACCCAGCCTTCCTCTGCCTTCCTCTATCCACACCCAGCCTTCCTCTGCCTTCCTCTATCCAAACCCAGCCTTCCTCTGCCTTCCTCTATCCACACCCAGCCTTCGTCTGCCTTCCTCTATCCACACCCAGCCTTCCTCTGCCTTCCTCTATCCACACCCAGCCTTCCTCTGCCTTCCTCTATCCACACCCAGCCTTCCTCTGCCTTCCTCTATCCAAACCCAGCCTTCCTCTGCCTTCCTCTATCCACACCCAGCCTTCCTCTGCCTTCCTCTATCCAAACCCAGCCTTCCTCTGCCTTCCTCTATCCAAACCCAGCCTTCCTCTGCCTTCCTCTATCCAAACCCAGCCTTCCTCTGCCTTCCTCCATCCACACCCAGCCTTCCTCTGCCTTCCTCTATCCAAACCCAGCCTTCCTCTGCCTTCCTCTATCCAAACCCAGCCTTCCTCTGCCTTCCTCTATCCAAACCCACCTTCCGCTGCCTTCCTCTATCCAAACCCAGCCTTCCTCTGCCTTCCTCCATCCAAACCCAGCCTTCCTCTGCCTTCCTCTATCCACACCCAGCCTTCCTCTGCCTTCCTCTGCCTTTATCTATCCAAACCCAGCCTTCCTCTGCCTTCCTCTATCCAAACCCAGCCTTCCTCTGCCTTCCTCCATCAAAACCCAGCCTTCCTCTGCCTTCCTCCATCCAAACCCAGCCTTCATCTGCCTTCCTCTATCCAAACCCAGCCTTCCTCTGCCTTCCTCTATACAAACCCAGCCTTCCTCTGCCTTCCTCTATACAAACCCAGCCTTCCTCTGCCTTCCTCCATCAAAACCCAGCCTTCCTCTGCCTTCCTCCATCAAAACCCAGCCTTCCTCTGCCTTCCTCCATCCAAACCCAGCCTTCCTCTGCCTTCCTCTATCCAAACCCAGCCTTCCTCTGCCTTCCTCTATCCTAACCCAGCCTTCCTCTGCCTTCCTCTATCCTAACCCAGCCTTTCCTCTATCCAGCCATATACCCATCCAGCCTTCCCCAGTCAGCTCCAGACCTCCACTCCCTTCCTTCAGGTCAGGCTGCTGAGCCAGCCTTTGATCAAATGCCTAGCATCGTCCAATCAGCTTCAAACCTACCACTTCTGATCCGCATACCCCTGAAGGATCTTGAAGGATCACGAGAAAATACTGCTAGGCAGCGTTTCCCCTCCCAGACCTTTCGTGCTGCATGCTAATGTCATGCCCTCCCATACCTATTGGGGCGCATGCTAATGTCATGCTAATACATGCAAATGAAGTGCCACTCTCACATCTCCTACCCTGCTACGCGACCCCACCCTTAAAAACCCACATGCATCTGTAGTGATTAAAACACAGCATATCTGTTCTGCTGTAGATGTAGATTTTAAGAAGTGCTATTAAGGGTTTTTCTTGAAGATGGAGATGACATTTTTAACTATCAAGGGCTTGGTGCTGTCTCTTTCTAGTCTTTACTGTGGAAAGGGATTTAATTTGAACCAAACCCACTGATAATGTCTTGTAGATATTTAAACAGGTGAAGTTCAGATAGAGCTGAGGAATTCCAGTCAGAATTAATCTACACTCATGTAAATAATTCTCAGACTAGGAAAGTGTTTGTGTGTGTGTGTGTGTTTGTGACTGAGGTATCTGTGTAATGTCTCCTACACCGTGTCACCTGCAACAGAGAGAGAGAGGGAGAGGCGGAAGGAAGGTCAGCGGAGAGCTACTTCAGTCCACGCCCAAATGATTGGCCCTCCACCTTGGCAGGCAGGGCCACAAGGTTAAATCAGTGAGGAGGAAATTGATTTGGGCCTTTCTGCCTGCCTGTCTATCTCTCTCTACACAGCCTGGTGTTTGACTGACTGTTACTGCCTGGTGGTGCCACCCACCCTGCTCTCTACACAGCCTGGTGTTTGACTGACTGTTACTGCCTGGTGGTGCCACCCACCCTGCTCTCTACACAGCCTGGTGTTTGACTGACTGTTACTGCCTGGTGGTGCCACCCACCCTGCTCTCTACACAGCCTGGTGTTTGACTGACTGTTACTGCCTGGTGGTGCCACCCACCCTGCTCTCTACACAGCCTGGTGTTTGACTGACTGTTACTGCCTGGTGGTGCCACCCACCCTGCTCTCTACACAGCCTGGTGTTTGACTGACTGTTACTGCCTGGTGGTGCCACCCACCCTGCTCTCTACACAGCCTGGTGTTTGACTGACTGTTACTGCCTGGTGGTGCCACCCACCCTGCTCTCTACACAGCCTGGTGTTTGACTGACTGTTACTGCCTGGTGGTGCCACCCACCCTGCTCTCTACACAGCCTGGTGTTTGACTGACTGTTACTGCCTGGTGGTGCCACCCACCCTGCTCTCTACACAGCCTGGTGTTTGACTGACTGTTACTGCCTGGTGGTGCCACCCACTGCATATGGCTATGGTTGCGTCCCAAATGGAAGCCTATTCCCTATATAGTGCACTACCATCAGCTCGTAATGAATAAGGCATGTGTAGCCTGGATGCATGTGACATATTTGGGAGCCACCTGTGTGTGTTTGTGTGTGTGGGGTGGGGGGGTCTCGCGGTCACGGTCAGTGTGTGTGTGTGACCCACGTGCCTCTCCCATCTGGCCGTCACCAAGCCCATACGGCTTTCCTGACAGTCCCAGTACACACACACACACACACACACACACACACACACACACACACACACACACACACACACATTAACACACAACTATTCTAATATCATAATCTGTCACAGGTGCCCCTGCCTCTCACACACCGCTCCCAGCTAAACCAGAACCTTGTAATGACACAGGGCAGCAGGCTTATCTTAGTGTGCTGGGTCTGAATATGGTTGGTAGAGGTGATGGCTAGCCCAGTGTCTGAATATGGTGGTGGAGCTGATGGCTAGCCCAGTGTCTGAATATGGTGGTAGAGGTAATGGCTAGCCCAGTGTCTGAATATGGTGGTGGAGCTGATGGCTAGCCCAGTGTCTGAATATGGTTGGTAGAGGTGATGGCTAGCCCAGTGTCTGAATATGGTTGGTAGAGGTGATGGCTAGCCCAGTGTCTGAATATGGTTGGTAGAGGTGATGGCTAGCCCAGTGTGTGAATATGGTGGTGGAGGTGATGGCTAGCCCAGTGTGTGAATATGGTGGTGGAGCTGATGGCTAGCCCAGTGTCTGAATATGGTGGTGGAGCTGATGGCTAGCCCAGTGTCTGAATATGGTGGTGGAGGTGATGGCTAGCCCAGTGTGTGAATATGGTGGTGGAGCTGATGGCTAGCCCAGTGTGTGAATATGGTGGTGGAGCTGATGGCTAGCCCAGTGTGTGAATATGGTGGTGGAGCTGATGGCTAGCCCAGTGTGTGAATATGGTGGTGGAGCTGATGGCTAGCCCAGTGTGTGAATATGGTGGTGGAGCTGATGGCTAGCCCAGTGTGTGAATATGGTGGTGGAGCTGATGGCTAGCCCAGTGTGTGAATATGGTGGTGGAGGTGATGGCTAGCCCAGTGTGTGAATATGGTGGTGGAGCTGATGGCTAGCCCAGTGAGTGAATATGGTGGTGGTAGAGGTGATGGCTAGCCCAGTGTGTGAATATGGTGGTGGAGCTGATGGCTAGCCCAGTGTGTGAATATGGTGGTGGAGCTGATGGCTAGCCCAGTGTCTGAATATGGTGGTGGAGCTGATGGCTAGCCCAGTGTGTGAATATGGTGGTGGAGCTGATGGCTAGCCCAGTGTGTGAATATGGTGGTGGAGCTGATGGCTAGCCCAGTGTGTGAATATGGTGGTGGAGCTGATGGCTAGCCCAGTGTGTGAATATGGTGGTGGAGCTGATGGCTAGCCCAGTGTGTGAATATGGTGGTGGAGCTGATGGCTAGCCCAGTGTGTGAATATGGTGGTGGAGCTGATGGCTAGCCCAGTGTGTGAATATGGTGGTGGAGCTGATGGCTAGCCCAGTGTGTGAATATGGTGGTGGAGCTGATGGCTAGCCCAGTGTGTGAATATGGTGGTGGAGCTGATGGCTAGCCCAGTGTGTGAATATGGTGGTGGAGGTGATGGCTAGCCCAGTGTGTGAATATGGTGGTGGAGCTGATGGCTAGCCCAGTGTGTGAATATGGTGGTGGAGCTGATGGCTAGCCCAGTGTGTGAATATGGTGGTGGAGCTGATGGCTAGCCCAGTGTGTGAATATGGTGGTGGAGCTGATGGCTAGCCCAGTGTGTGAATATGGTGGTGGAGCTGATGGCTAGCCCAGTGTGTGAATATGGTGGTGGAGCTGATGGCTAGCCCAGTGTGTGAATATGGTGGTGGAGCTGATGGCTAGCCCAGTGTGTGAATATGGTGGTGGAGCTGATGGCTAGCCCAGTGTGTGAATATGGTGGTGGAGCTGATGGCTAGCCCAGTGTGTGAATATGGTGGTGGAGCTGATGGCTAGCCCAGTGTGTGAATATGGTGGTGGAGGTGATGGCTAGCCCAGTGTGTGAATATGGTGGTGGAGCTGATGGCTAGCCCAGTGAGTGAATATGGTGGTGGTAGAGGTGATGGCTAGCCCAGTGTGTGAATATGGTGGTGGAGGTGAAATGAGGCTAGCCCAGTGTGTGAATATGGTGGTGGAGCTGATGGCTCGCCCAGTGTGTGAATATGGTGGTGGAGCTGATGGCTAGCCCAGTGTGTGAATATGGTGGTGGAGCTGATGGCTAGCCCAGTGTCTGAATGTGGTGGTGGAGCTGATGGCTAGCCCAGTGTGTGAATATGGTGGTGGAGCTGATGGCTAGCCCAGTGTCTGAATATGGTGGTGGAGCTGATGGCTAGCCCAGTGTGTGAATATGGTGGTGGAGCTGATGGCTAGCCCAGTGTGTGAATATGGTGGTGGAGCTGATGGCTAGCCCAGTGTCTGAATGTGGTGGTGGAGCTGATGGCTAGCCCAGTGTGTGAATATGGTGGTAGAGGTGAAATGAGGCTAGCCCAGTGTGTGAATATGGTGGTGGAGCTGATGGCTAGCCCAGTGTGTGAATATGGTGGTGGAGCTGATGGCTAGCCCAGTGTCTGAATGTGGTGGTGGAGCTGATGGCTAGCCCAGTGTGTGAATATGGTGGTGGAGCTGATGGCTAGCCCAGTGTCTGAATATGGTGGTGGAGCTGATGGCTAGCCCAGTGTCTGAATATGGTGGTGGAGGTGATGGCTAGCCCAGTGTGTGAATATGGTGGTAGAGGTGAAATGAGGCTAGCCCAGTGTGTGAATATGGTGGTGGAGCTGATGGCTAGCCCAGTGTGTGAATATGGTGGTGGAGCTGATGGCTAGCCCAGTGTGTGAATATGGTGGTGGAGCTGATGGCTAGCCCAGTGTCTGAATATGGTGGTGGAGCTGATGGCTAGCCCAGTGTGTGAATATGGTGGTGGAGCTGATGGCTAGCCCAGTGTGTGAATATGGTGGTGGAGCTGATGGCTAGCCCAGTGTGTGAATATGGTGGTGGAGCTGATGGCTAGCCCAGTGTGTGAATATGGTGGTGGAGCTGATGGCTAGCCCAGTGTGTGAATATGGTGGTGGAGCTGATGGCTAGCCCAGTGTGTGAATATGGTGGTGGAGCTGATGGCTAGCCCAGTGTGTGAATATGGTGGTGGAGCTGATGGCTAGCCCAGTGTGTGAATATGGTGGTAGAGGTGATGGCTAGCCCAGTGTGTGAATATGGTGGTGGAGCTGATGGCTAGCCCAGTGTGTGAATATGGTGGTGGAGCTGATGGCTAGCCCAGTGTGTGAATATGGTGGTAGAGGTGATGGCTAGCCCAGTGTGTGAATATGGTGGTGGAGCTGATGGCTAGCCCAGTGTGTGAATATGGTGGTAGAGGTGATGGCTAGCCCAGTGTGTGAATATGGTGGTGGAGCTGATGGCTAGCCCAGTGTGTGAATATGGTGGTGGAGCTGATGGCTAGCCCAGTGTGTGAATATGGTGGTGGAGCTGATGGCTAGCCCAGTGTGTGAATATGGTGGTGGAGCTGATGGCTAGCCCAGTGTGTGAATATGGTGGTGGAGCTGATGGCTAGCCCAGTGTGTGAATATGGTGGTGGAGCTGATGGCTAGCCCAGTGTGTGAATATGGTGGTGGAGCTGATGGCTAGCCCAGTGTGTGAATATGGTGGTAGAGGTGATGGCTAGCCCAGTGTGTGAATATGGTGGTGGAGCTGATGGCTAGCCCAGTGTGTGAATATGGTGGTAGAGGTGATGGCTAGCCCAGTGTGTGAATATGGTGGTGGAGCTGATGGCTAGCCCAGTGTGTGAATATGGTGGTGGAGCTGATGGCTAGCCCAGTGTGTGAATATGGTGGTGGAGCTGATGGCTAGCCCAGTGTGTGAATATGGTGGTGGAGCTGATGGCTAGCCCAGTGTGTGAATATGGTGGTGGAGCTGATGGCTAGCCCAGTGTGTGAATATGGTGGTGGAGCTGATGGCTAGCCCAGTGTGTGAATATGGTGGTGGAGCTGATGGCTAGCCCAGTGTGTGAATATGGTGGTGGAGGTGATGGCTAGCCCAGTGTGTGAATATGGTGGTGGAGCTGATGGCTAGCCCAGTGAGTGAATATGGTGGTGGAGCTGATGGCTAGCCCAGTGTGTGAATATGGTGGTGGAGCTGATGGCTAGCCCAGTGTCTGAATATGGTGGTGGAGCTGATGGCTAGCCCAGTGTGTGAATATGGTGGTGGAGCTGATGGCTAGCCCAGTGTCTGAATATGGTGGTGGAGCTGATGGCTAGCCCAGTGTCTGAATATGGTGGTGGAGCTGATGGCTAGCCCAGTGTGTGAATATGGTGGTGGAGCTGATGGCTAGCCCAGTGTGTGAATATGGTGGTGGAGCTGATGGCTAGCCCAGTGTGTGAATATGGTGGTGGAGGTGATGGCTAGCCCAGTGTGTGAATATGGTGGTGGAGCTGATGGCTAGCCCAGTGAGTGAATATGGTGGTGGAGCTGATGGCTAGCCCAGTGTGTGAATATGGTGGTGGAGCTGATGGCTAGCCCAGTGTCTGAATATGGTGGTGGAGCTGATGGCTAGCCCAGTGTGTGAATATGGTGGTGGAGCTGATGGCTAGCCCAGTGTCTGAATATGGTGGTGGAGCTGATGGCTAGCCCAGTGTCTGAATATGGTGGTGGAGCTGATGGCTAGCCCAGTGTGTGAATATGGTGGTGGAGCTGATGGCTAGCCCAGTGTGTGAATATGGTGGTAGAGGTGAAATGAGGCTAGCCCAGTGAGTGAATATGGTGGTGGAGCTGATGGCTAGCCCAGTGTGTGAATATGGTGGTGGAGCTGATGGCTAGCCCAGTGTGTGAATATGGTGGTAGAGGTGAAATGAGGCTAGCCCAGTGTGTGAATATGGTGGTGGAGCTGATGGCTAGCCCAGTGTGTGAATATGGTGGTGGAGCTGATGGCTAGCCCAGTGTGTGAATATGGTGGTGGAGCTGATGGCTAGCCCAGTGTGTGAATATGGTGGTGGAGCTGATGGCTAGCCCAGTGTGTGAATATGGTGGTAGAGGTGAAATGAGGCTAGCCCAGTGTGTGAATATGGTGGTGGAGCTGATGGCTAGCCCAGTGTGTGAATATGGTGGTGGAGCTGATGGCTAGCCCAGTGTGTGAATATGGTGGTAGAGGTGAAATGAGGCTAGCCCAGTGAGTGAATATGGTGGTGGAGCTGATGGCTAGCCCAGTGTGTGAATATGGTGGTGGAGCTGATGGCTAGCCCAGTGTCTGAATATGGTGGTGGAGCTGATGGCTAGCCCAGTGTGTGAATATGGTGGTGGAGCTGATGGCTAGCCCAGTGTCTGAATATGGTGGTGGAGCTGATGGCTAGCCCAGTGTCTGAATATGGTGGTGGAGCTGATGGCTAGCCCAGTGTGTGAATATGGTGGTGGAGCTGATGGCTAGCCCAGTGTGTGAATATGGTGGTGGAGCTGATGGCTAGCCCAGTGTGTGAATATGGTGGTAGAGGTGAAATGAGGCTAGCCCAGTGTGTGAATATGGTGGTGGAGGTGATGGCTAGCCCAGTGTGTGAATATGGTGGTGGAGCTGATGGCTAGCCCAGTGTGTGAATATGGTGGTGGAGCTGATGGCTAGCCCAGTGTGTGAATATGGTGGTGGAGCTGATGGCTAGCCCAGTGTGTGAATATGGTGGTGGAGCTGATGGCTAGCCCAGTGTGTGAATATGGTGGTGGAGCTGATGGCTAGCCCAGTGTGTGAATATGGTGGTGGAGCTGATGGCTAGCCCAGTGTGTGAATATGGTGGTAGAGGTGAAATGAGGCTAGCCCAGTGAGTGAATATGGTGGTGGAGCTGATGGCTAGCCCAGTGTGTGAATATGGTGGTGGAGCTGATGGCTAGCCCAGTGTGTGAATGTGGTGGTGGAGCTGATGGCTAGCCCAGTGTCTGAATATGGTGGTAGAGGTGATGGCTAGCCCAGTGTGTGAATATGGTGGTGGAGCTGATGGCTAGCCCAGTGTGTGAATATGGTGGTGGAGGTGATGGCTAGCCCAGTGTGTGAATATGGTGGTGGAGCTGATGGCTAGCCCAGTGTGTGAATATGGTGGTGGAGCTGATGGCTAGCCCAGTGTGTGAATATGGTGGTGGAGCTGATGGCTAGCCCAGTGTGTGAATATGGTGGTGGAGCTGATGGCTAGCCCAGTGTGTGAATATGGTGGTGGAGCTGATGGCTAGCCCAGTGTCTGAATATGGTGGTGGAGCTGATGGCTAGCCCAGTGTGTGAATATGGTGGTGGAGCTGATGGCTAGCCCAGTGTCTGAATATGGTGGTGGAGCTGATGGCTAGCCCAGTGTCTGAATATGGTGGTGGAGCTGATGGCTAGCCCAGTGTGTGAATATGGTGGTGGAGCTGATGGCTAGCCCAGTGTCTGAATATGGTGGTGGAGCTGATGGCTAGCCCAGTGTGTGAATATGGTGGTAGAGGTGATGGCTAGCCCAGTGTGTGAATATGGTGGTGGAGGTGATGGCTAGCCCAGTGTGTGAATATGGTGGTGGAGGTGATGGCTAGCCCAGTGTGTGAATATGGTGGTGGAGCTGATGGCTAGCCCAGTGTCTGAATATGGTGGTGGAGCTGATGGCTAGCCCAGTGTGTGAATATGGTGGTGGAGCTGATGGCTAGCCCAGTGTCTGAATATGGTGGTGGAGCTGATGGCTAGCCCAGTGTGTGAATATGGTGGTGGAGCTGATGGCTAGCCCAGTGTCTGAATATGGTGGTGGAGCTGATGGCTAGCCCAGTGTGTGAATATGGTGGTGGAGCTGATGGCTAGCCCAGTGTCTGAATATGGTGGTGGAGCTGATGGCTAGCCCAGTGTGTGAATATGGTGGTAGAGGTGATGGCTAGCCCAGTGTGTGAATATGGTGGTGGAGGTGATGGCTAGCCCAGTGTGTGAATATGGTGGTGGAGGTGATGGCTAGCCCAGTGTGTGAATATGGTGGTAGAGGTGATGGCTAGCCCAGTGTGTGAATATGGTGGTAGAGGTGATGGCTAGCCCAGTGTGTGAATATGGTGGTGGAGCTGATGGCTAGCCCAGTGTGTGAATATGGTGGTGGAGGTGATGGCTAGCCCAGTGTGTGAATATGGTGGTGGAGCTGATGGCTAGCCCAGTGTCTGAATATGGTGGTGGAGCTGATGGCTAGCCCAGTGTCTGAATATGGTGGTGGAGCTGATGGCTAGCCCAGTGTGTGAATATGGTGGTGGAGCTGATGGCTAGCCCAGTGTGTGAATATGGTGGTGGAGCTGATGGCTAGCCCAGTGTGTGAATATGGTGGTGGAGGTGATGGCTAGCCCAGTGTGTGAATATGGTGGTGGAGCTGATGGCTAGCCCAGTGTCTGAATATGGTGGTGGAGCTGATGGCTAGCCCAGTGTGTGAATATGGTGGTAGAGGTGATGGCTAGCCCAGTGTGTGAATATGGTGGTGGAGGTGATGGCTAGCCCAGTGTGTGAATATGGTGGTGGAGGTGATGGCTAGCCCAGTGTGTGAATATGGTGGTGGAGCTGATGGCTAGCCCAGTGTCTGAATATGGTGGTGGAGCTGATGGCTAGCCCAGTGTGTGAATATGGTGGTGGAGCTGATGGCTAGCCCAGTGTCTGAATATGGTGGTGGAGCTGATGGCTAGCCCAGTGTGTGAATATGGTGGTGGAGCTGATGGCTAGCCCAGTGTCTGAATATGGTGGTGGAGCTGATGGCTAGCCCAGTGTGTGAATATGGTGGTGGAGCTGATGGCTAGCCCAGTGTCTGAATATGGTGGTGGAGCTGATGGCTAGCCCAGTGTGTGAATATGGTGGTAGAGGTGATGGCTAGCCCAGTGTGTGAATATGGTGGTGGAGGTGATGGCTAGCCCAGTGTGTGAATATGGTGGTGGAGGTGATGGCTAGCCCAGTGTGTGAATATGGTGGTAGAGGTGATGGCTAGCCCAGTGTGTGAATATGGTGGTAGAGGTGATGGCTAGCCCAGTGTGTGAATATGGTGGTGGAGCTGATGGCTAGCCCAGTGTGTGAATATGGTGGTGGAGGTGATGGCTAGCCCAGTGTGTGAATATGGTGGTGGAGCTGATGGCTAGCCCAGTGTCTGAATATGGTGGTGGAGCTGATGGCTAGCCCAGTGTGTGAATATGGTGGTGGAGCTGATGGCTAGCCCAGTGTGTGAATATGGTGGTGGAGCTGATGGCTAGCCCAGTGTGTGAATATGGTGGTGGAGGTGATGGCTAGCCCAGTGTGTGAATATGGTGGTGGAGGTGATGGCTAGCCCAGTGTGTGAATATGGTGGTGGAGCTGATGGCTAGCCCAGTGTGTGAATATGGTGGTGGAGCTGATGGCTAGCCCAGTGTGTGAATATGGTGGTGGAGCTGATGGCTAGCCCAGTGTGTGAATATGGTGGTGGAGGTGATGGCTAGCCCAGTGTGTGAATATGGTGGTGGAGCTGATGGCTAGCCCAGTGTGTGAATATGGTGGTGGAGCTGATGGCTAGCCCAGTGTGTGAATATGGTGGTGGAGCTGATGGCTAGCCCAGTGTGTGAATATGGTGGTGGAGGTGAAATGAGGCTAGCCCAGCACTATCAGTGTTGAGTTGGGGTTGTATTAGACATCACCATCCCGATGCCTCCAGCCCCTCCAGTCTCTCAGGGCTCTCCTGTCCCCTGTGTGTCCCCAGCCCCTCTAGTCTCTCAGGGCTCTCCTGTCCCCTGTGTGTCCCCAGCCCCTCTAGTCTCTCAGGGCTCTCCTGTCCCCTGTGTGTCCCCAGCCCCTCTAGTCTCTCAGGGCTCTCCTGTCCCCTGTGTGTCCCCAGCCCCTCTAGTCTCTCAGGGCTCTCCTGTCCCCTGTGTGTCCCCAGTCAGAGGGAGGGAAGGAGGGGGGTCCCCAGCCCAGTCTGTAGCGTGACTCTAGGCTACATGCCTCCACCAGGACTCTGCTTCCCTCCCTCCCTCCCTCCCTCCATCCCTCCCTCTATCCCTCCCTCTATCCCTCCCTCCCTCCCTCCATCCCTCCCTCCATCCCTCCCTTCACATTGGCCCAGCGTCGTCCGGATTTGGCCGCTGTAGGCCGGCATTGTAAATAAGAATTTGTTCTTAACTGACTTGCCTAGTTAAATAAAGGTTAAAAATAAATAAAACATCACAATGACTGAGGTAGGGAGTGGTAGAGAGATGGCTGGAGCTTGAGGAGCGCAGAGAGGAAGAGGGAGAGACAGGAGGGGAGGAAGGGAGTGGTAGAGAGATGGCGGGAGCTTGAGGAAGAGGGAGAGACAGGAGGGGAGGAAGGGAGTGGTAGAGAGATGGCGGGAGCTTGAGGAGCGCAGAGAGGAAGAGGGAGAGACAGGAGGGGAGGTAGGGAGTGGTAGAGAGATGGCGGGAGCTTGAGGAGCGCAGAGAGGAAGAGGGAGAGACAGGAGGGGAGGTAGGGAGTGGTAGAGAGATGGCGGGAGCTTGAGGAGCGCAGAGAGGAAGAGGGAGAGACAGGAGGGGAGGTAGGGAGTGGTAGAGAGATGGCGGGAGCTTGAGGAGCGCAGAGAGGAAGAGGGAGAGACAGGAGGGGAGGTAGGGAGTGGTAGAGAGATGGCGGGAGCTTGAGGAGCGCAGAGAGGAAGAGGGAGAGACAGGAGGGGAGGAAGGCAAAAGAGGAGAAGATACAGTTCCATCTGTTGTGGGAGGGTTGTGGCCTGGAGAGAGAGAGAGCAGCTTTGAATCCAGGTTGTGCCACTTGCCAACTGTGTCCCGGAGTCCCTAGTGGGGACACCAAACTGGCAGAGAGAGGACTGTGGAGCAGGCGGGGGCGGGGGGGGGGCATGTTGGCTGCAGCCGGTGTGTGTTGGGGGGGGGGGGGGGGGGTTGTAGTGGTTTATGTGTAGGCCAGAGCTATTTGCTGAACAGGACTGGCACTGCCACCCATTCTGCCCCTTATCCCACCCATTCTGCCCCCTATCCCACCCATTCTGCCCCCTATCCCACCCATTCTGTCTCTCCCCACATCTCTATATCCACCCTTCTCTCTTTCCAGAAGTGAACCAGACAGCAGAAGGGAGAAATGGGTGTGTTTGTTCTCTGACCATCTGGATTGGCTCAGCCTGGACACATGTCATGTAGGCATCATGGAGCCATAAGTCCCTCCCTCACATCTCACTGTTTAAGGAACCTGCGTGGTTCTGGTACCGCACCTACAGACATTTTTTGCTTATAAATGGATCTGTGGACACCGTAGATCTAAATGGCTAGCATTGAGCGCTAGCCCTGATTCTCACGGAAGCACTTTAGCCTGTGTGAAGCAGGATGTGATGTCTGAAACCGCTTGAAGCTGCGATGTCCCTTCTGCCATTTCATTGGCTCTTTGGAATTACATCGTAACACAGCAGGAGAGGGTGGTTTCGTTGCTGTAGCACATTCTGAGATTGTTTTATATATTATTGATTTAAATAATTCATAGATTTTAAACAAACAAATAAAACACTTTGTTTGTCATAGACGGACAATGTTAATATGAGATGAAAGTCAAGTTCCTAACGAGTTCAGGAAGCAAAGCTAGAGATCTGTGAGACGTTCACGGCGATGGGGGCAGGCGTTTTCTCTTAACACTAAATATACAAATATGTATTTTACAATTATAAGGGAGGTGAAATCTTATAGTTAGTTGTTTTATAAATTGATTATGCTATATTTAGGAAATATGTAAGTAATTTCAGGCCTTATTCATACAGTTATGTCGAATAGGAAATACGTCATATAAAATATTTAATTGTCATATTTGTACTGTGTACTTGAGCTTGTGTCCTCAAATGTGAGTACAACTCATCAGTTTATTAAAAATAATTAAAATACTAGAAAGGTGAGATTTGAACCTTCCTTGGAGTATGCAGCATTACTTGTTATTGTTTTTGGCCTCTAATGATTAATCATTACTTTTGGGGATTATGTAGATTACATTTTCGTTAACATTTAGTTACGTTTAAGAGTTACCAGGCTACCAGTCTGAGCAGGCTTAAGGTGTGGGATCAATTTTAATCCAGCTTTAACAGGCACTAGTCAGTAGAGGAATCTGCATCCCAAATGCCACCCTATTTCCTAGAGTACTACTTACAAATGTAGTGCACACTATAGGGCAAAGGGTTCCATTGGGGATTCATACAGTGATGAGGGTATTTTCTATTGGACTGTGTAGGAGGGGGAGGAGTGGATGGTACAGCTAGCTGCCAATGTGTTGTGGTGGCCTCTAGGTTGAAGGTATAAAGCACATGACCTCTACTGATGAAATCACTGTCACTGGGGGACTCTGGGCCGTGTATCACTGGGGGACTCTGGGCCGTATATCACTGGGGGGACTCTGGGCCGTGTATCACTGGGGGGACTCTGGGCCGTATATCACTGGGGGACTCTGGGCCGTATATCACTGGGGGGACTCTGGGCCGTGTATCACTGGGGGACTCTGGGCCGTGTATCACTGGGGGACTCTGGGCCGTATATCACTGGGGGACTCTGGGCCGTATATCACTGGGGGACTCTGGGCCGTATATCACTGGGGGACTCTGGGCCGTATATCACTGGGGGACTCTGGGCCGTATATCACTGGGGGGACTCTGGGCCGTATATCACTGGGGGGACTCTGGGCCGTATATCACTGGGAGGACTCTGGGCCGTATATCACTGGGGGACTCTGGGCCGTATATCACTGGGGGGACTCTGGGCCGTGTATCACTGGGGGACTCTGGGCCGTATATCACTGGGGGACTCTGGGCCGTATATCACTGGGGGACTCTGGGCCGTATATCACTGGGGGACTCTGGGCCGTGTATCACTGGGGGACTCTGGGCCGTATATCACTGGGGGGACTCTGGGCCGTGTATCACTGGGGGACTCTGGGCCGTATATCACTGGGGGACTCTGGGCCGTGTATCACTGGGGGGACTCTGGGCCGTATATCACTGGGGGACTCTGGGCCGTATATCACTGGGGGACTCTGGGCCGTATATCACTGGGGGACTCTGGGCCGTGTATCACTGGGGGACTCTGGGCCGTATATCACTGGGGGGACTCTGGGCCGTATATCACTGGGGGACTCTGGGCCGTGTATCACTGGGGGGACTCTGGGCCGTGTATCACTGGGGGACTCTGGGCCGTGTATCACTGGGGGGACTCTGGGCCGTATATCACTGGGGGACTCTGGGCCGTGTATCACTGGGGGACTCTGGGCCGTGTATCACTGGGGGCACTCTGGGCCGTATATCACTGGGGGGACTCTGGGCCGTATATCACTGGGGGACTCTGGGCCGTATATCACTGGGGGACTCTGGGCCGTATATCACTGGGGGACTCTGGGCCGTATATCACTGGGGGGACTCTGGGCCGTATATCACTGGGGGACTCTGGGCCGTATATCACTGGGGGGACTCTGGGCCGTATATCACTGGGGGGACTCTGGGCCGTATATCACTGGGGGACTCTGGGCCGTATATCACTGGGGGGACTCTGGGCCGTATATCACTGGGGGGACTCTGGGCCGTATATCACTGGGGGACTCTGGGCCGTATATCCCTGGGGGGACTCTGGGCCGTATATCACTGGGGGGACTCTGGGCCGTATATCACTGGGGGGACTCTGGGCCGTATATGATCAAATCACTGTCACTGGGGGACTCTGGGCCGTATATGATCAAATCACTGTCACTGGGGGGACTCTGGGCCGTATATCACTGGGGGACTCTGGGCCGTATATCACTGGGGGGATTCTGGGCCGTATATCACTGGGGGGACTCTGGGCCGTATATGATCAAATCACTGTCACTGGGGGACTCTGGGCCGTATATGATCAAATCACTGTCACTGGGGGACTCTGGGCCGTATATCACTGGGGGGACTCTGGGCCGTATATCACTGGGGGGACTCTGGGCCGTATATCACTGGGGGGACTCTGGGCCGTATATGATCAAATCACTGTCACTGGGGGACTCTGGGCCGTATATGATGAAATCACTGTCACTGGGGGACTCTGGGCCGTATATGATGAAATCACTGTCACTGGGGGACTCTGGGCCGTATATGATGAAATCACTGTCACTGGGGGACTCTGGGCCGTATATGATGAAATCACTGTCACTGGGGGACTCTGGGCCGTATATGATCAAATCACTGTCACTGGGGGACTCTGGGCCGTATATGATCAAATCACTGTCACTGGGGGACTCTGGGCCGTATATCACTGGGGGACTCTGGGCCGTATATCACTGGGGGACTCTGGGCCGTATATGATGAAATCACTGTCACTGGGGGGACTCTGGGCCGTATATGATCAAATCACTGTCACTGGGGGACTCTGGGCCGTATATGATGAAATCACTGTCACTGGGGGGACTCTGGGCCGTATATCACTGGGGGACTCTGGGCCGTATATCACTGGGGGACTCTGGGCCGTATATCACTGGGGGGACTCTGGGCCGTATATCACTGGGGGGACTCTGGGCCGTATATGATCAAATCACTGTCACTGGGGGACTCTGGGCCGTATATGATCAAATCACTGTCACTGGGGGACTCTGGGCCGTATATGATCAAATCACTGTCACTGGGGGACTCTGGGCCGTATATCACTGGGGGGACTGGGCCGTATATCACTGGGGGGACTCTGGGCCGTATATGATCAAATCACTGTCACTGGGGGACTCTGGGTCGTATATGATGAAATCACTGTCACTGGGGGACTCTGGGCCGTATATGATCAAATCACTGTCACTGGGGGACTCTGGGCCGTATATGATCAAATCACTGTCACTGGGGGACTCTGGGCCGTATATCACTGGGGGACTCTGGGCCGTATATCACTGGGGGACTCTGGGCCGTATATCACTGGGGGGACTCTGGGCCGTATATCACTGGGGGGACTCTGGGCCGTATATGATCAAATCACTGTCACTGGGGGACTCTGGGCCGTATATGATCAAATCACTGTCACTGGGGGACTCTGGGCCGTATATGATCAAATCACTGTCATTGGGGGGACTCTGGGCCGTATATGATGAAATCACTGTCACTGGGGGACTCTGGGCCGTATATGATGAAATCACTGTCACTGGGGGACTCTGGGCCGTATATGATCAAATCACTGTCACTGGGGGACTCTGGGCCGTATATGATCAAATCACTGTCACTGGGGGACTCTGGGCCGTATATGATCAAATCACTGTCACTGGGGGACTCTGGGCCGTATATGATCAAATCACTCTCACTGGGGGACTCTGGGCCGTATATGATCAAATCACTGTCACTGGGGGACTCTGGGCCGTATATGATGAAATCACTGTCACTGGGGGACTCTGGGCCGTATATGATCAAATCACTGTCACTGGGGGACTCTGGGCCGTGTATCACTGGGGGACTCTGGGCCGTATATCACTGGGGGGACTCTGGGCCGTATATGATCAAATCACTGTCACTGGGGGACTCTGGGCCGTATATGATCAAATCACTGTCACTGGGGGACTCTGGGCCGTATATGATCAAATCACTGTCACTGGGGGGACTCTGGGCCGTATATGATGAAATCACTGTCACTGGGGGACTCTGGGCCGTATATGATGAAATCACTGTCACTGGGGGACTCTGGGCCGTATATGATGAAATCACTGTCACTGGGGGACTCTGGGCCGTATATGATCAAATCACTGTCACTGGGGGACTCTGGGCCGTATATGATCAAATCACTGTCACTGGGGGACTCTGGGCCGTATATGATCAAATCACTGTCACTGGGGGACTCTGGGCCGTATATGATCAAATCACTGTCACTGGGGGACTCTGGGCCGTGTATCACTGGGGGACTCTGGGCCGTATATCACTGGGGGACTCTGGGCCGTATATCACTGGGGGACTCTGGGCCGTATATCACTGGGGGACTCTGGGCCGTATATCACTGGGGGACTCTGGGCCGTATATCACTGGGGGGACTCTGGGCCGTATATCACTGGGGGGACTCTGGGCCGTATATCACTGGGGGACTCTGGGCCGTATATCACTGGGGGGACTCTGGGCCGTATATCACTGGGGGACTCTGGGCCGTATATCACTGGGGGGACTCTGGGCCGTATATCACTGGGGGGACTCTGGGCCGTATATCAATGGGGGGACTCTGGGCCGTATATGATCAAATCACTGTCACTGGGGGACTCTGGGCCGTATATGATCAAATCACTGTCACTGGGGGGACTCTGGGCCGTATATCACTGGGGGACTCTGGGCCGTATATCACTGGGGGGACTCTGGGCCGTATATCACTGGGGGGACTCTGGGCCGTATATGATCAAATCACTGTCACTGGGGGACTCTGGGCCGTATATGATCAAATCACTGTCACTGGGGGACTCTGGGCCGTATATCACTGGGGGGACTCTGGGCCGTATATCACTGGGGGGACTCTGGGCCGTATATCACTGGGGGGACTCTGGGCCGTATATCACTGGGGGGACTCTGGGCCGTATATGATCAAATCACTGTCACTGGGGGACTCTGGGCCGTATATGATCAAATCACTGTCACTGGGGGACTCTGGGCCGTATATGATCAAATCACTGTCACTGGGGGACTCTGGGCCGTATATGATCAAATCACTGTCACTGGGGGACTCTGGGCCGTATATGATCAAATCACTGTCACTGGGGGACTCTGGGCCGTATATGATGAAATCACTGTCACTGGGGGACTCTGGGCCGTATATGATCAAATCACTGTCACTGGGGGACTCTGGGCCGTATATGATCAAATCACTGTCACTGGGGGACTCTGGGCCGTATATGATCAAATCACTCTCACTGGGGGACTCTGGGCCGTGTATCACTGGGGGACTCTGGGCCGTATATCACTGGGGGACTCTGGGCCGTATATCACTGGGGGACTCTGGGCCGTATATCACTGGGGGGACTCTGGGCCGTATATGATCAAATCACTGTCACTGGGGGACTCTGGGCCGTATATCACTGGGGGACTCTGGGCCGTATATCACTGGGGGGACTCTGGGCCGTATATGATCAAATCACTGTCACTGGGGGGACTCTGGGCCGTATATCACTGGGGGGACTCTGGGCCGTATATGATCAAATCACTGTCACTGGGGGACTCTGGGCCGTATATCACTGGGGGGACTCTGGGCCGTATATGATCAAATCACTGTCACTGGGGGACTCTGGGCCGTGTATCACTGGGGGGACTCTGGGCCGTATATGATCAAATCACTGTCACTGGGGGGACTCTGGGCCGTATATGATCAAATCACTGTCACTGGGGGACTCTGGGCCGTGTATCACTGGGGGGACTCTGGGCCGTGTATCACTGGGGGACTCTGGGCCGTATATGATCAAATCACTGTCACTGGGGGACTCTGGGCCGTATATGATCAAATCACTGTCACTGGGGGACTCTGGGCCGTATATCACTGGGGGACTCTGGGCCGTATATCACTGGGGGGACTCTGGGCCGTATATCACTGGGGGACTCTGGGCCGTGTATCACTGGGGGGACTCTGGGCCGTGTATCACTGGGGGACTCTGGGCCGTATATGATCAAATCACTGTCACTGGGGGACTCTGGGCCGTGTATCACTGGGGGGACTCTGGGCCGTGTATCACTGGGGGACTCTGGGCCGTATATGATCAAATCACTGTCACTGGGGGACTCTGGGCCGTGTATCACTGGGGGGACTCTGGGCCGTATATCACTGGGGGGACTCTGGGCCGTATATCACTGGGGGACTCTGGGCCGTATATGATCAAATCACTGTCACTGGGGGACTCTGGGCCGTGTATCACTGGGGGGACTCTGGGCCGTATATCACTGGGGGGACTCTGGGCCGTATATCACTGGGGGACTCTGGGCCGTATATGATCAAATCACTGTCACTGGGGGGACTCTGGGCCGTATATCACTGGGGGGACTCTGGGCCGTGTATCACTGGGGGGACTCTGGGCCGTATATGATCAAATCACTGTCACTGGGGGACTCTGGGCCGTGTATCACTGGGGGGACTCTGGGCCGTATATCACTGGGGGGACTCTGGGCCGTATATCACTGGGGGACTCTGGGCCGTATATGATCAAATCACTGTCACTGGGGGGACTCTGGGCCGTATATCACTGGGGGACTCTGGGCCGTGTATCACTGGGGGGACTCTGGGCCGTATATGATCAAATCACTGTCACTGGGGGACTCTGGGCCGTATATGATCAAATCACTGTCACTGGGGGGACTCTGGGCCGTATATGATCAAATCACTGTCACTGGGGGGACTCTGGGCCGTATATGATCAAATCACTGTCACTGGGGGACTCTGGGCCGTATATGATCAAATCACTGTCACTGGGGGACTCTGGGCCGTATATGATCAAATCACTGTCACTGGGGGGACTCTGGGCCGTATATGATCAAATCACTGTCACTGAGGGGACTCTGGGCCGTATATGATCAAATCACTGTCACTGGGGGGACTCTGGGCCGTATATGATCAAATCACTGTCACTGGGGGGACTCTGGGCCGTATATGATCAAATCACTGTCACTGGGGGGACTCTGGGCCGTATATGATCAAATCACTGTCACTGGGGGACTCTGGGCCGTATATGATCAAATCACTGTCACTGGGGGACTCTGGGCCGTATATGATCAAATCACTGTCACTGGGGGACTCTGGGCCGTATATGATCAAATCACTGTCACTGGGGGGACTCTGGGCCGTATATGATCAAATCACTGTCACTGGGGGACTCTGGGCCGTATATGATCAAATCACTGTCACTGGGGGACTCTGGGCCGTATATGATCAAATCACTGTCACTGGGGGACTCTGGGCCGTATATGATCAAATCACTGTCACTGGGGGACTCTGGGCCGTATATGATCAAATCACTGTCACTGGGGGACTCTGGGCCGTATATGATCAAATCACTGTCACTGGGGGACTCTGGGCCGTATATGATCAAATCACTGTCACTGGGGGACTCTGGGCCGTATATGATCAAATCACTGTCACTGGGGGACTCTGGGCCGTATATGATCAAATCACTGTCACTGGGGGACTCTGGGCCGTATATGATCAAATCACTGTCACTGGGGGACTCTGGGCCGTATATGATCAAATCACTGTCACTGGGGGACTCTGGGCCGTATATGATCAAATCACTGTCACTGGGGGACTCTGGGCCGTATATGATCAAATCACTGTCACTGGGGGACTCTGGGCCGTATATGATCATATCACTGTCACTGGGGGACTCTGGGCCGTATATGATCAAATCACTGTCACCTGGGGACTCTGTGGGCCGTGTATCACTGGGGGGACTCTGTGGGCCGTGTATCACTGGGGGGACTCTGTGGGCCGTGTATCACTGGGGGGACTCTGTGGGCCGTGTATCACTGGGGGGGACTGTGGGCCGTGTATCACTGGGGGGACTGTGGGCCGTGTATCACTGGGGGGACTCTGTGGGCCGTGTATCACTGGGGGGACTCAGTGGGCCGTGTATCACTGGGGGGACTCTTAGGGCCGTGTATCACTGGGGGGACTCTGTGGGCTGTGTATCACTGGGGGGGACTGTGGGCCGTGTATCACTGGGGGGACTGTGGGCCGTGTATCACTGGGGGGACTCTGTGGGCCGTGTATCACTGGGGGGACTCTGTGGGCCGTGTATCACTGGGGGGACTCTGTGGGCCGTGTATCACTGGGGGGACTCTGTGGGCCGTGTATCACTGGGGGGACTCTGTGGGCCGTGTATCACTGGGGGGACTCTGTGGGCCGTGTATCACTGGGCGGACTCTGTGGGCCGTGTATCACTGGGCGGACTCTGTGGGCCGTGTATCACTGGGGGGACTGTGGGCCGTGTATCACTGGGGGGACTCTGTGGGCCGTGTATCACTGGGGGGACTCTGTGGGCCGTGTATCACTGGGGGGACTCTGTGGGCCGTGTATCACTGGGGGGACTCTGTGGGCCGTGTATCACTGGGGGGACTCTGTGGGCCGTGTATCACTGGGGGGACTGTGGGCCGTGTATCACTGGGGGGACTCTGTGGGCCGTGTATCACTGGGCGGACTCTACTGTACCATAACACACATCCCCCATATCCACACCATCTGTCAGAGAGAGAGAAAATATAGACTACATGAGAGTGGATGGACTGTATCAGGTAGGGGTGTGTGGGGATCATGCGTTCCCAGGGGCAAAGGTCTGTTGAAGAGGTGTGTATCTCCCGAGTGGCACAGTGGTCTAAGGCACTGCATCGCAGTGCTAGCTGTGCCACTAGAGATCCTGGTTCGAATCCAGGCTCTGTCGTAGCCGGCCGCGACCGGGAGACCCATGGGGCGGCGCACAATTGGCCCACCGTCGTCCAGGGTAGGGGAGGGAATGGCCGGCAGGGATGTAGCTCAGTTGGTAGAGCATGGCGTTTGCAATGCCAGGGTTGTGGGTTCGATTCCCACGGGGGGCCAGTATGAAAAATAAAAATGTATGCACTCACTAACTGTAAGTCGCTCTGGATAAGAGCGTCTGCTAAATGCCAAAAATGTAAATGTATGGATGTAGTCAGTGTATGAAAGGTTTGTGTGTGTGTTTGAACAGCAGATTGATGTGGATCTTGTGTTCCCAGGGGTAAAGGGCCGTTGAAGAATACCTCTGATGTCATCAGTGCTGCTAAGAAGATTGCTGAGGCTGGATCCAGGATGGATAAACTGGGCCGCACCATCGCAGACCAGGTAATATACACACTGATACCCATCTCACCATCTAGCACTCTTCTCACTTTATCATTAGCTCTATCCTCCTCTCTATTCCTACATATCTCTCTCTATTCCTACATATCTCTCTCTATTCCTACATATCTCCTGTCTATTCCTACATATCTCTCTCTATTCCTACATATCTCTCTCTATTCCTACATATCTCTCTCTATTCCTACATCTCTCTCTCTATTCCTACATATCTCTCTCTATTCCTACATATCTCTCTCTATTCCTACATATCTCTCTCTCTATTCCTACATATCTCTCTCTATTCCTACATCTCTCTCTCTCTATTCCTACATCTCTCTCTCTATTCCTACATATCTCTCTCTATTCCTACATATCTCTCTCTATTCCTACATATCTCTCTCTCTATTCCTACATATCTCTCTCTATTCCTACATCTCTCTCTCTATTCCTACATATCTCTCTCTATTCCTACATCTCTCCCCGATCCCCCATGCCCCCTCTCCCCGATCCCCCATGTTTCCTCTCCCTGATCCCCCATGTCCCCTCTCCCCGATCCCCCATTCCCCTCTCCCCGATCCCCCATGTCCCCTCTCCCCGATCCCCCATGCCCCCTCTCCCCGATCCCCCATGTTTCCTCTCCTTGATCCCCCATGTTTCCTCTCCCTGATCCCCCATGTCCCCTCTCCCCGATCCCCCATGTCCCCTCTCCCCGATCCCCCATGTCCCCTCTCCCCGATCCCCCATGTTTCCTCTCCCTGATCCCCCATGCCCCCTCTCCCCGATCCCCCATGCCCACTCTCCCCGATCCCCCATGCCTCCTCTCCCCGATCCCCCATGCCCCTTCTCCCCGATCCCCCATGTCCCCTCTCCCTGATCCCCCATGCCCCCGATCCCCCATGTCCCCTCTCCCCGATCCCCCATGCCCCCTCTCCCTGATCCCCCATGCCCCCTCTCCCCGATCCCCCATGTCCCCTCTCCCCGATCCCCCATGTCCCCTCTCCCTGATCCCCCATGCCCCCTCTCCCTGATCCCCCATGCCCCCTCTCCCTGATCCCCCATGTGTCCTCTCCCTGATCCCCCATGTGTCCTCTCCCTGATCCCCCATGTCCCCTCTCCCTGATCCCCCATGTCTCCTCTCCCTGATCCCCCATGTCTCCTCTCCCTGATCCCCCATGCCCCCTCTCCCTGATCCCCCATGTCCCCTCTCCCTGATCCCCCATGCCCCCTCTCCCTGATCCCCCATGCCCCCTCTCCCCGATCCCCCATGCCCCCTCTCCCTGATCCCCCATGCCCCCTCTCCCCGATCCCCCATGTCCCCTCTCCCTGATCCCCCATGCCCCCTCTCCCTGATCCCCCATGTCCCCTCTCCCTGATCCCCCATGCCCCCTCTCCCTGATCCCCCATGCCCCCTCTCCCTGATCCCCCATGTCCCCTCTCCCTGATCCCCCATGTCCCCTCTCCCTGATCCCCCATGTCTCCTCTCCCTGATCCCCCATGTCTCCTCTCCCTGATCCCCCATGTCTCCTCTCCCTGATCCCCCATGTCCCCTCTCCCTGATCCCCCATGTCTCCTCTCCCTGATCCCCCATGTCTCCTCTCCCTGATCCCCCATGTCCCCTCTCCCTGATCCCCCATGTCCCCTCTCCCCGATCCCCCATGTCCCCTCTCCCCGATCCCCCATGTCCCCTCTCCCCGATCCCCCATGTTTCCTCTCCCCGATCCCCCATGTCCCCTCTCCCCGATCCCCCATGTTTCCTCTCCCCATCCCCCATGCCCCCTCTCCCTGATCCCCCATGTCCCCTCCATCTACCCCTCCATCCCAGACACTGTATGTGTGTATGAAAACACATATCCCTCTCTACCTCCATTAGGGTTTCATATTGTCCCAGTATTTTACAAACGTTCCAGGAAATGTTCCAGGATATGTTCCAGGAAATGTCATTCTAAAGCATAAAAATATGTCTGGATTTGATTAGCGCTTTGATCGGCATGAAAATTCAAGCTTGATGCTACCTGAGATTTTATGATCCCTGCATTACATACATTTTATGAGCTCAATCCCCAAAAAGCCCAAATGATTGTCCCGTTATCCAATAGGCTACATATGATTGGTTATAGGCTACCGCACATTACGCATGTCAGAAAAAAACGGTCATAAATGTATGCTCTCTTGGGTAAATAAATGAAACAAGGTCCAGTAATCTTTGAGTGTGGACTGTATTATATGGACTGGGATAGCGCACCCTGTTCAAACAATGAAGCTGGGAGAGAACATGTGATGCTGGTGCAGGACATGTGATGCTGGTGAAGGACATGTGATGCTGGTGCAGGACATGTGATGCTGGCGCAGGACGTGATGCTGGTGCAGGACATGTGATGCTGGTGCGGGACATGTGATGCTGGTGCAGGACATGTGATGCTGGTGCAGGACATGTGATGCTGGTGCGGGACATGTGATGCTGGTGCGGGACATGTGATGCTGGTGCGGGACATGTGATGCTGGTGCGGGACATGTGATGCTGGTGCGGGACATGTGATGCTGGTGCGGGACATGTGATGCTGGTGCGGGACATGTGATGCTGGTGCGGGACATGTGATGCTGGTGCGGGACATGTGATGCTGGTGCGGGACATGCAACCTGCAAAGTTACAATTAAAGGCTAGCAAATGTGATATATTTTGAAATATAATAGGGCCTATGATGCATTACCTTTTGATAATATTTCCCCTAATGTTGTGTGAAGTGAACATTACCTCTTTCTCTCTGTAGTAGCCTATTGACTAAGTTTAATTGTCCTTACCTTCGTCATTGTAATGACGTGCATGAATAATATAGAACTGGAATAGGATGCAGACGGCTTTCGCTTCTCTTCACGAAGATTGAATGGTTAAGGGTCTGAATGAATAACTGCTTTGGATCAGGCCAGGGAGGCCGAGAGGGGAGGCCGGGAAGGGAGCCCTGTTGCCTGGGAAACACAGGGCCTCCATACACATTGCCCAGGCTTTTTGTGCTGTGTAGATACAACACACGAGGTAAGCCGTTACCCGTTTTTTGGCGTGGAGATGGGCACCAGTCCCTTCGACAGTGGGAGAGATGCCCAGATTTCACTGGACAGCTACCGCCCCCTTAAGCTGGGCAGCCCCCAGTCAATTAGATGTTGTCCCACCACCTTCGTCATTGGGTGCATGAAGCTTAGGGATTTATCCCAACAAGTGGGCTGTAAACCAGCGCACCAAACGAAACAAACCGTTACGTCTGGGATGCTGGAACGTCAGGACTATGACAACTGGACTAACTGACAACCTACAATAAATAAGTGATACCTGCAGCTACCCATGATCAGGTCAATGGCACCAGCTGGATCTGATCCTTACATGATGACACCTGCAGTTTTCACAGCGCAGACTGACACAGACCACTCCCTCGTGTGCTGTAGATTCTACAGACAGAAAAGATACACAGACACAAACCAAAAAGAGCCCCACGCATGGGGCTACATGCTACGTACTTCAGCACTCGGCGGTCCCGTTCTGTGAGCTTGTGTGGCCTACCACTTCACGGCTGAGCCGTTGTTGCTCCTAGACGTTTCCACTTCACAAAAACAGCACTTACAGTTGACCGGGGCAGCTCTAGCAGGGCAGAAATTTGACGAACTGACTTGTTGGAAAGGTGGCATCCTATGACGGTGCCACGTTGAAAGTCACTGAGCTCTTCAGTAAGGCCATTCTACTGCCAATGTTTGTCTATGCAGATTGTATGGCGGTGTGCTCGATTTTATTCACCTGTCAACAACGGGTGTGGCTGAAATAGCCAAATCCACTAATTTGAAAGGGGTGTCCACATACTTTTGTGTATAGATAATGTAGATCGTTCTTGAACAGGATGAGGTATCTATTTTGAATGCGATTTGAATGGAATTGATGGAGAGAGAGACTGAGTGCTCGTGTGCGCACTGATTTAAATCAACCACATCCGAGTGACGGGTTGTTTTAACTCTGCAGCTGCAATGAAATATTTAAAAACCGGGCTGATGTGTGTGTCTGTCTATGCACTGTACCCAGGAACACAGTTGGTAGAGAAAACATTTGATTTAGACGCCAGTTTTGTCATGGCCCAGTTTGAAGTTGATTCTGGAGTCAGATGGACATATTTCTGCACAACAGAGTATTGTCTTAGTTGCGATGACACACATGCGCTCCGCTTTAAGGTTAAAGATGCAGCCCAGCTTCGTTGCGTAAGTGTCACTATATTGGCTTATGTTTTGTTTGTATCCAACAAAGTTCTGTTTTGTCCTTCCTCTGTTGGTATGTAGATGTAACAGCTGTTCATTATTGATGTTTAGACTGTTCCGTAAGTCTTCCTACGTAATGTTAGCTTTAGAGGGTACAGGACCTGTTACGTATAGCAATAGGCCTCAGTTCTCCTGCATATTAATCACCCACAGCCAGCGTTCCACATCTCTCTCCACCCCCTCACAGCCAGCGTTCCACATCTCTCTCCACCCCCTCACAGCCAGCGTTCCACATCTCTCTCCACCCCCTCACAGCCAGCGTTCCACATCTCTCTCCACCCCCTCACAGCCAGCGTTCCACATCTCTCTCCACCCCCTCACAGCCAGCGTTCCACATCTCTCTCCACCCCCTCACAGCCAGCGTTCCACATCTCTCTCCACCCCCTCACAGCCAGCGTTCCACATCTCTCTCCACCCCCTCACAGCCAGCGTTCCACATCTCTCTCCACCCCCTCACAGCCAGCGTGCCACATCTCTCTCCACCCCCTCACAGCCAGCGTTCCACATCTCTCTCCACCCCCTCACAGCCAGCGTTCCACATCTCTCTCCACCCCCTCACAGCCAGCGTTCCACATCTCTCTCCACCCCCTCACAGCCAGCGTGCCACATCTCTCTCCACCCCCTCACAGCCAGCGTGCCACATCTCTCTCCACCCCCTCACAGCCAGCGTGCCACATCTCTCTCCACCCCCTCACAGCCAGCGTTCCACATCTCTCTCCACCCCCTCACAGCCAGCGTTCCACATCTCTCTCCACCCCCTCACAGCCAGCGTTCCACATCTCTCTCCACCCCCTCACAGCCAGCGTTCCACATCTCTCTCCACCCCCTCACAGCCAGCGTTCCACATCTCTCTCCACCCCCTCACAGCCAGCGTTCCACATCTCTCTCCACCCCCTCACAGCCAGCGTTCCACATCTCTCTCCACCCCCTCACAGCCAGCGTTCCACATCTCTCTCCACCCCCTCACAGCCAGCGTTCCTCATCTCTCTCCACCCCCTCATCCCTTTAGTTATTTTCCTTTGCTTCTCTTATCCCCCCCTTTTTTCTTTTTCCCCTCATCATATTCCTTCCTCTTCTGTCATCATGTTCCTTCCTCTTCTGTCATCATGTTCCTTCCTCTTCTGTCACCATGATCCTTCCTCTTCTGTCATCATGTTCCTTCCTCTTCTGTCATCATGTTCCTTCCTCTTCTGTCATCATGTTCCTTCCTCTTCTGTCATCATGTTCCTTCCTCTTCTGTCATCATGTTCCTTCCTCTTCTGTCATCATGTTCCTTCCTCTTCTGTCACCATGTTCCTTCCTCTTCTGTCATCACGTTCCTTCCTCTTCTGTCATCACGTTCCTTCCTCTTCTGTCATCACGTTCCTTCCTCTTCTGTCATCACGTTCCTTCCTCTTCTGTCACCATGTTCCTTCCTCTTCTGTCACCATGTTCCTTCCTCTTCTGTCACCACGTTCCTTCCTCTTCTGTCACCACGTTCCTTACTCTTCTGTCACCACGTTCCTTCCTCTTCTGTCATCACGTTCCTTCCTCTTATGTCATCATGTTCCTTCCTCTTCTGTGATCACGTTCCTTCCTGTCTGTCATCACGTTCCTTCCTCTTCTGTGATCACGTTCCTTCCTGTTCTGTCATCATGTTCCTTCCTCTTCTGTGATCAGGTGTGTGTGTGCGTGTTAAGGAGGGAGTGTAAAGTACTTTGATCATTTTAGGAACAGCCTACACTCACACACACTGGCTCTAATGAGTCTGGATGGAAGCCGTCTGCAGTCAGTCAGTCAGCTAACTTGGCGCTCTAGCCCGTGTACCATATTCCCTATGTAGTGCACTCCTTGTGACCAGAGCCCTATGACACCCTATTCCCTATGTAGTGCACTCCTTGTGACCAGAGCCCTGTGAGGCCCTATTCCCTATATAGTGCACTCCTTGTGACCAGAGCCCTGTGAGGCCCTATTCCCTATATAGTGCACTCCTTGTGACCAGAGCCCTGTGAGGCCCTATTCCCTATATAGTGCACTCCTTGTGACCAGAGCCCTGTGAGGCCCTATTCCCTATATAGTGCACTCCTTGTGACCAGAGCCCTGTGACACCCTATTCCCTATATAGTGCACTCCTTGTGACCAGAGCCCTGTGAGGCCCTATTCCCTATATAGTGCACTCCTTGTGACCAGAGCCCTGTGACACCCTATTCCCTATATAGTGCACTCCTTGTGACCAGAGCCCTGTGAGGCCCTATTCCCTATATAGTGCACTCCTTGTGACCAGAGCCCTATGACACCCTATTCCCTATATAGTGCACTCCTTGTGACCAGAGCCCTATGACACCCTATTCCCTATATAGTGCACTCCTTGTGACCAGAGCCCTATGACACCCTATTCCCTATATAGTGCACTCCTTGTGACCAGAGCCCTGTGAGGCCCTATTCCCTATATAGTGCACTCCTTGTGACCAGAGCCCTATGACACCCTATTCCCTATATAGTGCACTCCTTGTGACCAGAGCCCTATGACACCCTATTCCCTATATAGTGCACTCCTTGTGACCAGAGCCCTATGACACCCTATTCCCTATATAGTGCACTCCTTGTGACCAGAGCCCTATGACACCCTATTCCCTATATAGTGCACTCCTTGTGACCAGAGCCCTGTGAGGCTCTCTCCCTCATAATGTCATAATGAGGAGCCTACCTCCTGCGTTAGCTGCATTAGATACAACTACTGTTTGATATTTTATTTAAGCAGCCCTTTAGATCTTCCATGTACCGCTCTAGGAGGAGATGCCTGCCATGTCTATCACCAATTAATACAGCACGGATGCTACCACCTGATGGTCTGAGACAGAACAGAGGGGAGGAAGGTGGAGGGGGACAGCGGCCATGGATTTCACAGCTTTTTGCCCCGATGTGGCTTTTGAAGCTGTTTATTCATTTTAATGAATACAATGATATCCTTCAAAGACAGCAGATGGGCACCATGCTGATTTGTGTGTGTGTCCGTCAGTCCTTTCACTTGTGTGTGTGTGTGTGTGTGTGTGTGTGTGTGTGTGTACGTCTGTGCGCATGTTTGTAAGTGTGTTTGTTGGTGACAGGTTGTGTGTGTGTCTGAGGCAATGTGTGTTTGCGTGTATGAATACCATTAAGGGATTTTTTTTTTTTTTTTTTGCAGCACTCTACCCACAGCCAAATCTTTTCATGTATTTATACTGTAGACTAGAGCAGGGGTGTGTGTAGTGCAGGGTAGGGAGAGCAGGGTAGGGAGAGCAGGGTAGGGAGAGCAGGGTAGGGAGAGCAGGGTAGGGAGAGCAGGGTAGGGAGAGCAGGGTAGGGAGTGCCGGGTAGGGAGTGCCGGGTAGGGAGTGCCGGGTAGGGAGTGCCGGGTAGGGAGTGCAGGGTAGGGAGTGCCGAGACTGATGCCCCTTCAGCCTGACAACCAGACAAGATGTCCCTCTCCTAGACCAGACCCAGGCTAAACCACAGCCTTACCCAACCAGGCTAAAACTCAGCCTTACCCAACCAGGCTAAACCACAGCCTTACCCAACCAGGCTAAACCACAGCCTTACCCAACCAGGCTAAACCACAGCCTTACCCAACCAGGCTAAACCACAGCCTTACCCAACCAGGCTAAACCACAGCCTTACCCAACCAGGCTAAACCACAGCCTTACCCAACCAGGCTAAACCACAGCCTTACCCAACCAGGCTAAACCACAGCCTTACCCAACCAGGCTAAACCACAGCCTTACCCAACCAGGCTAAACCACAGCCTTACCCAACCAGGCTAAACCACAGCCTTACCCAACCAGGCTAAACCACAGCCTTACCCAACCAGGCTAAACCACAGCCTTACCCAACCAGGCTAAATCACAGCCTTACCCAACCAGGCTAAACCACAGCCTTACCCAACCAGGCTAAACCACAGCCTTACCCAACCAGGCTGAACCACACTAAAGCTCAGCCTTCCCGGCATGATAGTGTGAAAAGGGTATAACACTCAGTTAGAACATATTAACCAGGACTGCTTATAGGGACAGAGGGTTAGAACATATTAACCAGGACTGCTTATAGGAACAGAGGGTTAGAACATATTAACCAGGACTGCTTATAGGGACAGAGGGTTAGAACATATTAACCAGGACTGCTTATAGGAACAGAGGGTTAGAACATATTAACCAGGACTGCTTATAGGGACAGAGGGTTAGAACATATTAACCAGGACTGCTTATAGGGACAGAGGGTTAGAACATATTAACCAGGACTGCTTATAGGAACAGAGGGTTAGAACATATTAACCAGGACTGCTTATAGGGACAGAGGGTTAGAACATATTAACCAGGACTGCTTATAGGGACAGAGGGTTAGAACATATTAACCAGGACTGCTTATAGGAACAGAGGGTTAGAACATATTAACCAGGACTGCTTATAGGGACAGAGGGTTAGAACATATTAACCAGGACTGCTTATAGGGACAGAGGGTTAGAACATATTAACCAGGACTGCTTATAGGGACAGAGGGTTAGAACATATTAACCAGGACTGCTTATAGGGACAGAGGGTTAGAACATATTAACCAGGACTGCTTATAGGGACAGAGGGTTAGAACATATTAACCAGGACTGCTTATAGGGACAGAGGGTTAGAACATATTAACCAGGACTGCTTATAGGGACAGAGGGTTAGAACATATTAACCAGGACTGCTTATAGGAACAGAGGGTTAGAACATATTAACCAGGACTGCTTATAGGGACAGAGGGTTAGAACATATTAACCAGGACTGCTTATAGGAACAGAGGGTTAGAACATATTAACCAGGACTGCTTATAGGGACAGAGGGTTAGAACATATTAACCAGGACTGCTTATAGGGACAGAGGGTTAGAACATATTAACCAGGACTGCTTATAGGGACAGAGGGTTAGAACATATTAACCAGGACTGCTTATAGGGACAGAGGGTTAGAACATATTAACCAGGACTGCTTATAGGGACAGAGGGTTAGAACATATTAACCAGGACTGCTTATAGGGACAGAGGGTTAGAACATATTAACCAGGACTGCTTATAGGGACAGAGGGTTAGAACATATTAACCAGGACTGCTTATAGGGACAGAGGGTTAGAACATATTAACCAGGACTGCTTATAGGGACAGAGGATTACAACATATTAACCAGGACTGCTTATAGGGACAGAGGGTTAGAACATATTAACCAGGACTGCTTATAGGGACAGAGGGTTAGAACATATTAACCAGGACTGCTTATAGGGACAGAGGATTACAACATATTAACCAGGACTGCTTATAGGGACAGAGGGATGTGGGTGAAAAGTGGGGATTGGCAGGAGATGCAGGAAGTAAGAGATTGATGCAGGGCAGTGGGTTGGGAGAAGAGTTGGAGAGAGTGAGAGAGAGATGGGATGCAGGGCAGTGGGTTGGGAGAAGAGTTGGAGAGAGTGAGAGAGAGATGGGATGCAGGGCAGTGGGTTAGGAGAAGAGTTGGAGAGAGTGAGAGAGAGATGGGATGCAGGGCAGTGGGTTAGGAGAAGAGTTGGAGAGAGTGAGAGAGAGATGGGATGCAGGGCAGTGGGTTGGGAGAAGAGTTGGAGAGAGTGAGAGAGAGATGGGATGCAGGGCAGTGGGTTGGGAGAAGAGTTAGAGAGAGTGAGAGAGAGATGGGATGCAGGGCAGTGGGTTAGGAGAAGAGTTGGAGAGAGTGAGAGAGAGATGGGATGCAGGGCAGTGGGTTGGGAGAAGAGTTGGAGAGAGTGAGAGAGAGATGGGATGCAGGGCAGTGGGTTGGGAGAAGAGTTAGAGAGAGTGAGAGAGAGATGGGATGCAGGGCAGTGGGTTAGGAGAAGAGTTGGAGAGAGTGAGAGAGAGATGGGATGCAGGGCAGTGGGTTGGGAGAAGAGTTGGAGAGAGAGAGAGAGATGGGATGCAGGGCAGTGGGTTAGGAGAAGAGTTGGAGAGAGTGAGAGAGAGATGGGATGCAGGGCAGTGGGTTAGGAGAAGAGTTAGAGAGAGTGAGAGAGAGATGGGATGCAGGGCAGTGGTTTGGGAGAAGAGTTAGAGAGAGATGGGATGCAGGGCATTGGGTTAGGAGAAGAGTTGGAGAGAGTGAGAGAGAGATGGGATGCAGGGAAAGCGTAGTGATAAGGAAAGCTTCTCTCTTCTGAGAACTGAATCCATTAAGAATGCAAGTGTTTAATTAGCCAGGTAATTACCAGTTGGAGTAGGGTGTTAAGTTATTAACACGCTGGTATTATATTTAGCCTGTCATCTTGGCTGGAGATAGAACCACAGTCAGGAGGATGGAGCTAGCTGTTTACACAGTAACACACATTATCTACACTAACAGTATGGGTCATTTACAGTAACATTAACGTGAATATTAACTGTAGTATACAGTATCTACACTAACAGTATGGGTCATTTACAGTAACATTAACGTGAATATTAACTGTAGTATACAGTATCTACACTAACAGTATGGGTCATTTACAGTAACATTAACGTGAATATTAACTGTAGTATACAGTATCTACACTAACAGTATGGGTCATTTACAGTAACATTAACGTGAATATTAACTGTAGTATACAGTATCTACACTAACAGTATGGGTCATTTACAGTAACATTAACGTGAATATTAACTGTAGTATACAGTATCTACACTAACAGTATGGGTCATTTACAGTAACATTAACGTGAATATTAACTGTAGTATACAGTATCTACACTAACAGTATGGGTCATTTACAGTAACATTAACGTGAATATTAACTGTAGTATACAGTATCTACACTAACAGTATGGGTCATTTACAGTAACATTAACGTGAATATTAACTGTAGTATACAGTATCTACACTAACAGTATGGGTCATTTACAGTAACATTAACGTGAATATTAACTGTAGTATACAGTATCTACACTAACAGTATGGGTCATTTACAGTAACATTAACGTGAATATTAACTGTAGTATACAGTATCTACACTAACAGTATGGGTCATTTACAGTAACATTAACATGAATATTAACTGTAGTATACAATATCTAGAGTAACTGAATGGATCATTTACAGTAACATTAACATGAATATTAACTGTAGTACACAGTATCTAGAGTAACTGTATGGATCATTTACAGTAACATTAACATGAATATTAACTGTAGTATACAGTATCTACACTAACCGTATGGGTCATTTACAGTAACATTAACATGAATATTAACTGTAGTATACAGTATCTACACTAACAGTATGGGTCATTTACAGTAACATTAACATGAATATTAACTGTAGTATACAGTATCTACACTAACAGTATGGGTCATTTACAGTAACATTAACATGAATATTAACTGTAGTATACAGTATATACACTAACAGTATGGGTCATTTACAGTAACATTAACATGAATATTAACTGTAGTATACAGTATCTACACTAACAGTATGGGTCATTTACAGTAACATTAACATGAATATTAACTGTAGTATACAGTATCTAGACTAACTGTATGGATAATTTACAGTAACATTAACATTACATTTACATTTACGTCATTTAGCAGACGCCCTTATCCAGAGCGACTTACATTGAGTGCATACATTATTTTATTTTTTAATTTTTTAATTTTTTTCATACTGGCCCCCCCTGTGAATCAAACCCACAACCCTGGCGTTGCAAACACCATGCTCTACCAACTGAGCTACATCCCTGCCGGCCATCCCCTCCCTTACCCTGGACGACGCTGTGCCAATTGTGCGCCGCCCCATGGGTCTCCCGGTCATGGCCGGCTACGACAGAGCCTGGATTCGAACCAGGATCTCTAGTGGCACAGCTAGCAATGCGATGCAGTGCCTTAGACCACTGCGCCACTCTAGTATCTAGAGTAACTGTATGGATCATTTACAGTAACATTAACGTGAATATTAACTGTAGATTACAGTATCTAGAGTAACTGTATGGATCATTTACAGTAACATTAACATGAATATTAACTGTAGTATAAGTATCTACACTAACAGTATGGGTCATTTACAGTAACATTAACATGAATATTAACTGTAGTATACAGTATCTACACTAACCGTATGGGTCATTTACAGTAACATTAACATGAATATTAACTGTAGTATACAGTATCTACACTAACAGTATGGGTCATTTACAGTAACATTAACATGAATATTAACTGTAGTATAAAGTATCTACACTAACAGTATGGGTCATTTACAGTAACATTAACATGAATATTAACTGTAGTATACAGTATCTAGAGGAACTGTATGGATCATTTACAGTAACATTAACATGAATATTAACTGTAGTATACAGTATCTAGAGTAACTGAATGGATCATTTACAGTAACATTAACATGAATATTAACTGTAGTATACAGTATCTAGACTAACTGTATGGATCATTTACAGTAACATTAACATTACATTTACATTTACGTCATTTAGCAGACGCCCTTATCCAGAGCGACTTACATTATTGAGTGCATACATTATTTTATTTTTTTATTTTTTTCATACTGGCCCCCCCTGTGAATCAAACCCACAACCCTGGCGTTGCAAACACCATGCTCTACCAACTGAGCTACATCCCTGCCGGCCATTCCCTCCCCTACCCTGGACGACGCTGGGCCAATTGTGCGCCGCCCCATGGGTCTCCCGGTCACGGCCGGCTACGACAGAGCCTGGATTCGAACCAGGATCTCTAGTGGCACAGCTAGCACTGCGATGCAGTGCCTTAGACCACTGCGCCACTCTAGTATCTAGAGTAACTGTATGGATCATTTACAGTAACATTAACGTGAATATTAACTGTAGATTACAGTATCTAGAGTAACTGTATGGATCATTTACAGTAACATTAACATGAATATTAACTGTAGTATACAGTATCTACACTAACCGTATGGGTCATTTACAGTAACATTAACATGAATATTAACTGTAGTATACAGTATCTACACTAACAGTATGGGTCATTTACAGTAACATTAACATGAATATTAACTGTAGTATACAGTATCTACACTAACAGTATGGGTCATTTACAGTAACATTAACATGAATATTAACTGTAGTATACAGTATATACACTAACAGTATGGGTCATTTACAGTAACATTAACATGAATATTAACTGTAGTATACAGTATCTAGAGTAACTGTATGGATAATTTACAGTAACATTAACATGAATATTAACAGTAGTATAGGGGAATGTCTGTTTACAGTAACATTCATAGTAGGACTGAGGTTAGCCCTGTATCTATAACAGTAGCATTAACAGGAGTACGTGGAATGGCCTGTATACAGTAACATTAACCCCCTATAGTCGATTTCTTCAGCCCCACGAAAATATAATTAACATAATACTAAAATCCCTATAAAAACCCATCAGTTTAAGATAGAGATATGTTGTTTTTTTTGCATTGGATTGCGTCTCAATCGCCAACGTCACACTTCCACATCTGCAGTGAAAGGTGACAGAGCTAGAGGGGTGTTTGTCAGACCATGAGACATCCTGAAATTCGGTCTTCTCACAAAATCGTCTGTAGCGTCCGAATGGTTTGGCCTACCAACTAATATGACCCCTCTATGGAAAGAAGAGACTCTCACCAACACGATGGTTTTCTGCTCTACGACCTCCAGAAGTGTCAGGAGACTCATCTGAAGTCGGTGCCGCCGATCTGCCAACTTCTGTCTGTAGCCTCCGAACAGTTTGGGCTACACACTAATATGACCCCTCTATGGAAAGGTGAGACTCTCACGAACACTTACATGTTGTGCTCTAGGATGCCCACAGGCCTCACAAGACTCGCCTGAAGGTCCTCCGCTACCAGAGTAAAACAGGAATGGAAGTATGGGGACAGTTTAGTGCCAAAAATAGGGGATTAAAGTCATGTAAAAAACAAAATTTAAAAATAAACATATCTTTCTTACATCTCTGAGACTTCAGAACAAACTTGCTTTAAATGTTTTGGGATGGACTATCTGTTGTTCCATGTAGTGAATGTTATTCAATGCGTTTGTATGGGCTAATGGCAGTAAGGCCAAATTCAATTTTTCATCAAGTTTTTATATATATATATATATATATATATATATATATATATATATATATTTTTTATACTTCAAGGGGTCTTAAAATTCAAAATCAAATAAGCCTGTAGAGGGTTAACAGGGATGGCTCTGTCTTTTCATTACCATTAATTAACAGTATGATGAATCACCTTCAAATCAAATGTTATTTGTCACATGCGCCGAATACAACAGGTGTAGACTTTACAGTGAAATGCTGACTTCCAAGCCCTTAACCAACAATGCAGTTAAGGAAAAATAAGAGTTAAGAAAATGTACTACCGTAATTTTCGGACTATAAGCCGCACCTTTTTTTCCCATTTTTCGACCCTGCGGCTTATATAACGGTGCGGCTAATCTATGGATTTTTACAGCTAACGGCCACTAGAAGACCTCCTAGGTATTAAACATTAAAACACCTGCGGCTTATAGTCCAGTGCGGCTTATATATGTACACATCATTCAATTTAGCTGCTGCGGCTTATACTCCGGTGCGCCTTATAGTGCGGAAAATACGGTAAATAAACTAAAGTAAACAAAAAAAAAACTAACACAATAAAATAACAATGAGGTTATATAAAGGGGGTACCGGTACCGAGACAGTGTGCGGGGGTACAGGTTAGTCGAGGTAATTGAGAAAAATATGTAAATGTGAGTAGGGGTAAAGTTACTATGCAGAGATAATAAACAGTGAGTAGCAGCGGCGTAAAAATACGTGGTCAATGCAAATAGTCCGGGTAGCCATTTGATTAACCGTTCAGCAGTCTTATGGCTTGGGGGTAGAAGCTAGAAGGTGTTGCTTGCCTCGAAGCGCGCATACAAGTCACTTAGCTAATCTGGTACGCTAATGTGACTGGGCAGCTCGCAGCTGGGCTTCCCTTTGTAGTCCATAATAGTTTTCAAGCCCTGCCACATCCGACTAGCGTCAGAGCCGGTGTAGTAGGATTCAATCTTAGTCCTGTATTGATGCTTTGCCTGTTTGATGGTTTGTCCGAGGGCGTAGCAGGATTTCTCATAAAGTATCCGGGTTAGAGTCCCGCTCCTTGAAAGCGGCAGCTCTACCCTTTAGCTCAGTGCGGATGTTGCCTGTAATCCATGGCTTCTGGTTGGGGTATGAACGTAAGGCCACTGTGGGGACGATGTCGTTGATGCACTTATTGATGAAGCCAGTGACTGATGTGGTGTACTCCTCAATGCCATCGGATGAATCCCGGAAAATATTCCAGTCTGTGCTAGCAAAACAGTCCTGTAGCTTAGCATCTGCGTCATCTGACCACTTCCGTATTGAGCGAGTCACTGGTACTTCCTGCTTTAGTTTTTGCTTGAAAGCAGGAATCAGGAGGATAAAATTATGGTCAGATTTGCCAAATGGAGGGCGAGGGAGAGTTTTGTAAGCGTCTCTGTGTGTGGAGTAAAGGTGGTCTGGAGTTTTTATTTTAATTTAATTTTAATTTATTTATTTCTCTGGTTGCACATGTGACATTCTGGTAGAAATTAGGTAAAACGGATGTAAGTTTTCATTAAAGTCCCCGGCCACTAGGAGGGCCACACCTGGATGAGCAGTTTCTTGTTTGCTTATGGCCTTATACAGCTCGTTGAGTGTGGTCTTAGTGCCAGCATCGGTTTGTCTCTTCGTGAGAATGACTTGGGATTTGGGCCTGATCCGGTAGCAGCAGTATGTCCTGTATCTCTTCATTAACAGACACAGTGAATCACATGCTAGGCAGTGTCTCTCTTCAGCTTCAGCTCTGAGGTTGTTGTCTGTAGCATGTATATCGCTGGCTCCATAGCAGGGTGGGTCGAGGTTATGTTCTGGGTTTAGTACGTGGTATGAAATCAGCTAAACGTATTGTAACAGAACCTTATTAAATGTTAAAGTACAAGGGAGGGTTGTAGTGGAGGAATGGAGGGAGCGATGTGCTGGAGGATTTAGGTCAGACCCGGTACAAAGGTCTGCAGTTTATTAACAATTTACAGCTCTCTCGCTCTCTCTCCTCTCTCTCTCTCTCTCTCTTTTCTCTCTGTCTATCTCTCTCTGTGTGTCTCGCTCTCTGTGTCTCTCTGTGTCTCTGTCTTTCTGTGTCTGTCTCTCTCTCTCTCTCTCTCTCTCTCTCTCTCTCTCTCTCTCTCTCTCTCTCTCTCTCTCTCTCTCTCTCTCTCTCTCTCTCTCTCTCTCTCTCTCTCTCTCTCTCTCTCTCTCTCTCTCTCTCTCTCTCTCTCTCTCTCCCCTATGGGGCACCTTTATAAGAATTCCAGCTGAGCCGTGCTGGTAAAAAAAATATATGTAATTGAGATTTAGCTTGTAAATGTGTGAACCACCATGTGGGCCTTTAATATACCACCACCTGCCTTCCCTGTGACTGCCTGTGCACACACACACACACACACACACACACACCACACACACACACACACACACACCAGGGTTTCCATTAGGGGAATGTGGCACTGGGATAGGGCTGTGGGGGTCATGAACATTTGTCAGCCGGTTATTGTCATGCAAAAGTCTGTCAGTCTCACGGTAATTGACGGGTTAATTAACATAAACATGTTTAGCATCTCTAGGCCTCCATGCATACAAGCCGCATATATACCATCATAATAAATCCATTATTTATTTTAGTCAGGTCTAAAGAAACATTTTTATGTGAAGAAAATGTATTTCAGAAGAACAGAATGAGTTGGCCTACTGAATGGTATCTGGCAATGCCATAGGCTGTAGGCTTGTTCATTTAGCAGACAAGATATGCTTATTAGTCCCGTGCCATTATTTTATATTACATTATTTTATAGTAAGAAGAATATAACTGAATTTATCTGAATAAAATAGACAGGATATTTTTCCCATTCTGGAGTGAGTGCGCATATGTTAAGTGTAAAAGTGATCATTTGAAACAGGTCCTATATTATAATAATAATAATAATAATAATAATTTGCCATTTAGCAGACGCTTTTATCCAAAGCGACTTACAGTCATGTGTGCATACATTTTTACGTATGGGTGGTCCCGGGGATCGAACCCACTACCCTTGGCGTTACAAGCGCCGTGCTCTACCAGCTGAGCTACAGAGGACCACAAGGCCATGCTCTGGCTGGATCTAGAGTTACTTGGCAACTTCAGTTGTGAATGATACAAATCTTAGAATGTGTTATAAATCAAAACGGTGCCTTCAGAAAGTATTCAAACCCCTTGACTTTTTCCACATTTTACGTTACAGCCTTATTCTAAAATTGATTAAATAAATACAAATCCTCACCAATCTACACACAATACCCCATAATGACAAAGCGAAAACAGCTTTTTCGAAATTTCTGCAAATTTATTAAAAACACATACCTTATTTACGTAAGTATTCAGACCGTTTGCTATGAGACTCGAAATTGAGCTCTGGTGCATCCTGTTTCCATTGATCATCCTTGAGATGTTTCTACAACTTGATTGGAGTCCACCTGAGGTAAATTCAATTGTTTGGATATGATTTGTAAAGGCACACACCTGTCTATATAAGGTCCCACAGTTGACAGTGCATGTCAGAGCAAAAACCAAGCCATGAGGTCAAAGGAATTGTCCGTAGAGCTCGAGACAGGATTGTGTCGTGGCACAGATCTGGGGAAGGATACCAAAACATTTATGCAGCATTGAAGGTCCCCAAGAACACAGTGGCCTCCATCATTCTTAAATGGAAGAAGTTTGGAACCACCAATACTCTTCCTAGAGCTGGCCGCCTGGCCAATCTGAGCAATCGGGGAGAATGGCTTTGGTCTGGGAGGTGACCAAGAACCCGATGGTCACTCTGACAGAGCTTCAGAGTTTTGCAGCACTCCAACAATCAGGCCTTTATGGTAGAGTGGCCAGAAAGAAGCCACTCCTCAGTAAAAGGCACATGACAGCCTGCTTGGAGTTTGCCAAAAGGCACCTAAAGGTCTCTCAGACCATGAGAAACAAGATTCTCTGGTCTGATGAAATCAAGATTGAACTCTTTGGCCTGAATGCCAAGCGTCACGTCTGGAGGAAACCTGGCACCATCCCTATTGTGAAGCATGGTGGTGGCAGCATCATGCTGTGGGGATATTTTTCAGCGGCAGGGACTGGGAGACTAGTCAGGATCGAGGGAAATATGAATGGAGCAAAGTACAGAGAGATCCTTGATGAAAACCTGCTTCAGAGCGCTCAGGATCTGAGACTGGGGGCGAAGGTTCACCTTCCAACATGACAACGACCCTAAGCATACAGCCAAGACAACGCAGGAGTGGCTTCGGGACAAGTCTCTGAATGTCCTTGAGTGGCCCAGCCAGAGCCTGGACTTGAACCCGATCCAACATCTCTGGAGAGACCTGAAAATAGCTGTACAGCAACGCTCCCCATCCAACCTGACAGAGCTTGAGAGGATCTGCGGAGAAGAATGGGAGAAAGCATCATACCCAAGAAGACTCGAGGTAGTAATCACTGCCAAAGGTGCTTCAACAAAGTAATGATTAAAGGGTCTGAAAACTTATTTGTGTGTGTATATATATATATTATATTTGCAAACATTTCTAAAAACCTATTTTTGCTTTGTCATTATGGAGTATTGTGTGTAGATTGATGAGGGGGAAAAAACTATTTTATCAATTTTAGAATAAGGCTGTGACGCAACAATATGTGGAAAAAGTCAAAGGGGTCTGAATACTTTCCGAATGCCCTGTATCTGGGGGGTCTGAATACTTTCCGAATGCACTGTATCTGGGGGGTCTGAATACTTTCCGAAGGCACTGTATCTGGGCTGCATGATGTGACTATAGGCTATTGATGATCTGAGAAAGTCGCAAAAAAGCTTGCCCCCCTTCCTTGCCTCAGGCTGCACACGCTGTTTTCTCATCAAGTGATCATATTTTCACTATTCTCAATTTAATATTGTCTTTACTAATATGTAAAAAAAAACATTTAGAATGTCCCAGTATCACATGGGGCAGAAACAGGCGCAGGAGGGAAAAAAGACGTCATCCGTATGCACTCGAATAGCGAAAGGAAGCCGCTTTCCCGCTGGTTCGTTTTTCTCCGGTTATTTCACAACACGCATCAATCGCTGAGGAGCATGCAGCCTCTCGCTGTGCGACACATTATATTCCGCCCAAACTCTGTACGCCACGGGGCTCTCCAACCCTGTTCCTGCAGCTACCCAGTGCTTCATTTGGGAAACCAAGTGAAATCAGTTCGGGGACATCAATAGTAACGTGTTTTCACAATGAAACATATTTCATTAGACAATTGACAGCCCCTATCTCTGCGTGCTCGAGAAAGGAATGAAGGAGAGTGGGGAAGAGATGGAAGCGCACAGTGGTGAAGGTATTCTGTGGCTAAAGGTAGTGTCAGCATATTCATTATGAAGAAGAGTGAAAAAAAAAAAAAAAAAGCCCTATTACAATTTCTATTCAAAATGAAATAGAATTTCACTATAATTGTAGGCATAGCCGCCCCCTGCACAATCAATGAACCAACATCTGTACGTTCTCTCCCAGACCCATGAATAGATTGTTTGGACCGTTGCTAGGTAACCAGTCCATCCAGTATGCATAATAATACAGTCCACATTCAAAGGCCATTACTATAATTAGTTTAAGTTGCGAGTGTAGACTAGACCAATAATGTGCAGGTGTGTGATATACGACCTACCGTTGCCTATGGACTTGAAAGGCGAATGGGAAGCGCGATTCAATTACCAGTTTAGAAATAAAAATAGTAGCTCTTTTTTTTTTTTTTTTTATCGTGGCCATCAAAACTGGATCGCATTTACAATTGTTACTCAATGACTGGGCTTTATAAAAGCACGTTTCCCTCCAGCAGCGATGAGGCGAGAGGTGTTAAATAAGATGCGACTAATGAAAATACACGCGTCCCAATTTATTATCAGCCAATCAGAATGAGTTTTTCCCCGCAAAAGGGCTTTATTTCAGACAGAAATGCACCCCCCCCCCCTCAGACGTTCCCGCAGGTGATGCCGGATGTGGAGGTCCAGGGCTGGCGTGGTTACACGTGGTCTGCGGTTGTGAGGCCGGTTGAACGTACTGCCAAATTCTCTAAAATGACATTGGAGGCAGCTTATGGTAGAGAAATGAACATTCAATTATCTGGTGGACATTCCTGCAGTCAGCACGCCAATTGCACGCTCCCTCAAAATTTGAGATGTCTGCGGTATTGTGTTGTGTGACAAAACTGCACATTTTAGTGGCCTCTTATTGTCCCCAGCAAAAGGTGCACCTGTGTAATGATCAGCTTCTTGATATGCCACACCTGTCAGGTGGATGGATTATCTTGGCAAAGGAGAAATGCTCACTAACAGGGATGTAAACAGGGTGGGCCTGGGAGGGCATAGGCCCACCCACTTGGGAGCCAGGCCCTCCCATGGTTGTGCCCCTGCCCAGTCGTGAAATCCATAGATTAGGGCCTAATGAATTTATTTCAATTAACTGATTTCCTTATATGAACTGCAACTCAGTAAAATTGTTGAAATTGTTGGAAGTTGCATTTATATTTTTGTTCAGTATAGTAATATACTGGCCAATCTGAACCCATCCATCCCATGGTGCATTGTGGTGTCTTCTGGTTACTGTTCATTAACAGTGATCATAGAACGCTGCACAAGACTCAATATTTTTGACAAACATGGGATGTTTGACTTTGCAACGTGGGATTGTAAATGTAAATGGCATTGTAACAATGTGTTGTAGGCCTAAGTCATTAAATATTGTGTCAACACAGAAACAGTGCTCTCCTGATCCTCCCACCTCAGTCTCCTGGACTGTGTCCCAAATGGCACCCTATTCCCTATATTGTACACTACTTTTGACCATGGGCATTAGCTCTTCGAGCTCCATTAAGCATCATATGAGCTGTTAAGCCGGTTTGGAGCCAATTCAGTGGAATTGGGAGATTAACTTTTAGACAGCCTGAGTGAGTGACAACAGCCCCCCCCCCCCCGGTCTTTCTGGCCGACATCTACCGTCGTCATACTCTCTGAGGGTGCGTCTCAAATGGCACCCTATTCCATATATAGTGCACTACTTTTCACCAGGGCCCATTTGGGACGTACCCCCTGAGTCTGTCTGTCTGTTATCTGTCACATTAACATCCCACTGTGATTTAATTAGTCCCTACGCAAATCTGGAGCATCACTTTATCAATCTCAGAAGGGTGAGGAGGAGAGGGTGAGAGAGAGGGGTGAGAAGGAGAGGAGAGGGGTGAGAGAGAGGAGAGGGGTGGGTGAGAGAGGAGAGGTGTGAGAGAGGGAGGAGAGGTGTGAGAGAGGGAGGAGAGGGGTGGGTAAGAGAGGAGAGGTGTGGGTGAGGAGGAGAGGTGTGGGTGAGGAGGAGAGGGGTGAGAGAGGGGAGAGGGGTGAGGAGGAGAGGGGTGAGAGAGGGGAGAGGGGTGAGGAGGAGAGGGGTGAGAGAGAGAGGAGAGGGGTAAGAGCAAGGGGGGAGAGAGGAGATGATGGGGAGGGAGAGGAGAGGGGTGAGAGAGTAGATGGATGGGGAGGGAGAGGAGAGGTGTGGGTGAGAGAGGAGAGGGGTGAGAGAGGAGATGGATGGGGAGGGAGAGGCCGAAGGAGAGGGAAACTGAGAAGAGGGAGCGATATGGAGAGAGTAGATGGTCTGTTTCAGATTGTGACTTGATTGATCATCATGGCTGATGACTTTATATTTAGCTGTGCTTCAGAAACACGAGGAGAGCTGAGAGAGACAGATGAAATGTAATAGACAGCACATTAACTTGAGAACCAGACACACAATACCACCAGCCCCCCCCCCCCCCAAAAAAAAAAAAAACAGCCACTGTAGTTCAATAGAAGTTCCCCCATTTAAGTATTCTCTTGAAGCTGTCAGTACAGAGGGCCTTAGTAACTTGTAGCCCTGGTGTTCATGGTGAACAGCCCTTAGTAACTTGTAGCCCTGGTGTTCACGGTGAACAGCCCTTAGTAACTTGTAGCCCTGGTGTTCACGGTGAACAGCCCTTAGTAACTTGTAGCCCTGGTGTTCATGGTGAACAGCCCTTAGTAACTTGTAGCCCTGGTGTTCATGGTGAACAGCCCTTAGTAACTTGTAGCCCTGGTGTTCATGGTGAACAGCCCTTAGTAACTTGTAGCCCTGGTGTTCATGGTGAACAGCCCTTAGTAACTTGTAGCCCTGGTGTTCATGGTGAACAGCCCTTAGTAACTTGTAGCCCTGGTGTTCATGGTGAACAGCCCTTAGTAACTTGTAGCCCTGGTGTTCATGGTGAACAGCCCTTAGTAACTTGTAGCCCTGGTGTTCACGGTGAACAGCCCTTAGTAACTTGTAGCCCTGGTGTTCATGGTGAACAGCCCTTAGTAACTTGTAGCCCTGGTGTTCATGGTGAACAGCCCTTAGTAACTTGTAGCCCTGGTGTTCACGGTGAACAGCCCTTAGTAACTTGTAGCCCTGGTGTTCATGGTGAACAGCCCTTAGTAACTTGTAGCCCTGGTGTTCACGGTGAACAGCCCTTAGTAACTTGTAGCCCTGGTGTTCATGGTGAACAGCCCTTAGTAACTTGTAGCCCTGGTGTTCATGGTGAACAGCCCTTAGTAACTTGTAGCCCTGGTGTTCACGGTGAACAGCCCTTAGTAACTTGTAGCCCTGGTGTTCATGGTGAACAGCCCTTAGTAACTTGTAGCCCTGGTGTTCATGGTGAACAGCCCTTAGTAACTTGTAGCCCTGGTGTTCACGGTGAACAGCCCTTAGTAACTTGTAGCCCTTGTGTTCATGGTGAACAGCCCTTAGTAACTTGTAGCCCTGGTGTTCACGGTGAACAGCCCTTAGTAACTTGTAGCCCTGGTGTTCATGGTGAACAGCCCTTAGTAACTTGTAGCCCTGGTGTTCACGGTGAACAGCCCTTAGTAACTTGTAGCCCTGGTGTTCATGGTGAACAGCCCTTAGTAACTTGTAGCCCTGGTGTTCACGGTGAACAGCCCTTAGTAACTTGTAGCCCTGGTGTTCATGGTGAACAGCCCTTAGTAACTTGTAGCCCTGGTGTTCATGGTGAACAGCCCTTAGTAACTTGTAGCCCTGGTGTTCACGGTGAACAGCCCTTAGTAACTTGTAGCCCTGGTGTTCACGGTGAACAGCCCTTAGTAACTTGTAGCCCTGGTGTTCACGGTGAACAGCCCTTAGTAACTTGTAGCCCTGGTGTTCATGGTGAACAGCCCTTAGTAACTTGTAGCCCTGGTGTTCATGGTGAACAGCCCTTAGTAACTTGTAGCCCTGGTGTTCACGGTGAACAGCCCTTAGTAACTTGTAGCCCTGGTGTTCACGGTGAACAGCCCTTAGTAACTTGTAGCCCTGGTGTTCACGGTGAACAGCCCTTAGTAACTTGTAGCCCTGGTGTTCACGGTGAACAGCCCTTAGTAACTTGTAGCCCTGGTGTTCACGGTGAACAGCCCTTAGTAACTTGTAGCCCTGGTGTTCACGGTGAACAGCTCTTAGTAACTTGTAGCCCTGGTGTTCACGGTGAACAGCCCTTAGTAACTTGTAGCCCTGGTGTTCATGGTGAACAGCCCTTAGTAACTTGTAGCCCTGGTGTTCATGGTGAACAGCCCTTAGTAACTTGTAGCCCTGGTGTTCACGGTGAACAGCCCTTAGTAACTTGTAGCCCTGGTGTTCATGGTGAACAGCCCTTAGTAACTTGTAGCCCTGGTGTTCACGGTGAACAGCCCTTAGTAACTTGTAGCCCTGGTGTTCATGGTGAACAGCCCTTAGTAACTTGTAGCCCTGGTGTTCACGGTGAACAGCCCTTAGTAACTTGTAGCCCTGGTGTTCATGGTGAACAGCCCTTAGTAACTTGTAGCCCTGGTGTTCACGGTGAACAGCCCTTAGTAACTTGTAGCCCTGGTGTTCATGGTGAACAGCCCTTAGTAACTTGTAGCCCTGGTGTTCACGGTGAACAGCCCTTAGTAACTTGTAGCCCTGGTGTTCATGGTGAACAGCCCTTAGTAACTTGTAGCCCTGGTGTTCATGGTGAACAGCCCTTAGTAACTTGTAGCCCTGGTGTTCACGGTGAACAGCCCTTAGTAACTTGTAGCCCTGGTGTTCACGGTGAACAGCCCTTAGTAACTTGTAGCCCTGGTGTTCACGGTGAACAGCCCTTAGTAACTTGTAGCCCTGGTGTTCACGGTGAACAGCCCTTAGTAACTTGTAGCCCTGGTGTTCATGGTGAACAGCCCTTAGTAACTTGTAGCCCTGGTGTTCACGGTGAACAGCCCTTAGTAACTTGTAGCCCTGGTGTTCACGGTGAACAGCCCTTAGTAACTTGTAGCCCTGGTGTTCACGGTGAACAGCCCTTAGTAACTTGTAGCCCTGGTGTTCACGGTGAACAGCCCTTAGTAACTTGTAGCCCTGGTGTTCACGGTGAACAGCCCTTAGTAACTTGTAGCCCTGGTGTTCACGGTGAACAGCCCTTAGTAACTTGTAGCCCTGGTGTTCACGGTGAACAGCCCTTAGTAACTTGTAGCCCTGGTGTTCATGGTGAACAGCCCTTAGTAACTTGTAGCCCTGGTGTTCACGGTGAACAGCCCTTAGTAACTTGTAGCCCTGGTGTTCACGGTGAACAGCCCTTAGTAACTTGTAGCCCTGGTGTTCATGGTGAACAGCCCTTAGTAACTTGTAGCCCTGGTGTTCATGGTGAACAGCCCTTAGTAAGTTGTAGCCCTGGTGTTCATGGTGAACAGCCCTTAGTAACTTGTAGCCCTGGTGTTCATGGTGAACAGCCCTTAGTAACTTGTAGCCCTGGTGTTCATGGTGAACAGCCCTTAGTAACTTGTAGCCCTGGTGTTCACGGTGAACAGCCCTTAGTAACTTGTAGCCCTGGTGTTCACGGTGAACAGCCCTTAGTAACTTGTAGCCCTGGTGTTCATGGTGAACAGCCCTTAGTAACTTGTAGCCCTGGTGTTCATGGTGAACAGCCCTTAGTAACTTGTAGCCCTGGTGTTCACGGTGAACAGCCCTTAGTAACTTGTAGCCCTGGTGTTCATGGTGAACAGCCCTTAGTAACTTGTAGCCCTGGTGTTCATGGTGAACAGCCCTTAGTAACTTGTAGCCCTGGTGTTCACGGTGAACAGCCCTTAGTAACTTGTAGCCCTGGTGTTCATGGTGAACAGCCCTTAGTAACTTGTAGCCCTGGTGTTCACGGTGAACAGCCCTTAGTAACTTGTAGCCCTGGTGTTCACGGTGAACAGCCCTTAGTAACTTGTAGCCCTGGTGTTCATGGTGAACAGCCCTTAGTAACTTGTAGCCCTGGTGTTCATGGTGAACAGCCCTTAGTAACTTGTAGCCCTGGTGTTCATGGTGAACAGCCCTTAGTAACTTGTAGCCCTGGTGTTCACGGTGAACAGCCCTTAGTAACTTGTAGCCCTGGTGTTCATGGTGAACAGCCCTTAGTAACTTGTAGCCCTGGTGTTCATGGTGAACAGCCCTTAGTAACTTGTAGCCCTGGTGTTCATGGTGAACAGCCCTTAGTAACTTGTAGCCCTGGTGTTCATGGTGAACAGCCCTTAGTAACTTGTAGCCCTGGTGTTCACGGTGAACAGCCCTTAGTAACTTGTAGCCCTGGTGTTCATGGTGAACAGCCCTTAGTAACTTGTAGCCCTGGTGTTCACGGTGAACAGCCCTTAGTAACTTGTAGCCCTGGTGTTCACGGTGAACAGCCCTTAGTAACTTGTAGCCCTGGTGTTCAGAGATAATACACAGCCTGGTGGCACACCTGTATATTCACAGTTATCACAGAAGTGGAGCTTTTCAGATTTACATATTGCGTTCTTTTACACAAAAACAAATCCAAATTCCAGTCGGTTAGAGATTGGCTTACAGCAGGATGTAGAATACTAACGCTCTCAGCCAGGCAGCCCCGTCACACAGCACGTTGGTATCCATATCTGCTGGAACTATGCCATGCATCTCAAGTCACACTGCTCTCCCTGCCGGTGGCACCAAACACATTACAGCCCCGCCCACACACTCTCTCTCTCACACACACACACACACACACACACACACACACACACACACACACACACACACACACTATACACATGTACCCACACATATACACACATACACCAGCAGTTCAGAGGTGTGATGTCAGAGAAAGCTTCCTGTCAGTCTGTCCTGGAGGGTGTCTTTATCAGGCCCGTACACAGTTGATCATCTCTCAAACACACACACACACACTACACAAACACTACGCAAACACACACACACACACACCTACACACCTGTTTCTCCTAGCTGCTGGTTTTTGTCTGCGTACTGAAGTCTCTGTGTGAATAGTCCTGACTAACACCAGCTCATCTCCTCCTAAAGGGAGTTTCTCCTTTTCTATGAATTTCCTCTCTCTTCCTCAACACCAGTCTAACTGGCCTCTCTTCAGCACCCAAAATGAAGATGCTGGATGCTGCTATACAAGCATGGCTTCTTAACAATGCAGGGAGGGAAGGCTGGACTGTTAGTAAATGAAGACGTGGGACGATTCATATGGACCAAGCCATATACTACCAGTGTCTTACGGCCGTTATACTTTGGAGTCAGAAGACGAGCTTTTTCTGTTTTACATTTGTTGACTGGACTGACCGCATCATTAATGACGGTTGGGTGGTCTAGGGAGTGGAGTGAGATGTGGGGGTGGAGTGGGCATGGGGTGCGTCCCAAATCGTACCCTATTCCCTGTTGACCAGGACCCATAGTGTAGCCATGTTGACCAGGACCCATAGTGTAGCCATGTTGACCAGGACCCATAGTGTAGCCATGTTGACCAGGACCCATAGTGTAGCCATGTTGACCAGGACCCATAGTGTAGCCATGGTGACCAGGACTCATAGTGTAGCCATGTTGACCAGGACCCATAGTGTAGCCATGTTGACCAGGACCCATAGTGTAGCCATGGTGACCAGGACTCATAGTGTAGCCATGTTGACCAGGACCCATAGTGTAGCCATGTTGACCAGGACCCATAGTGTAGCCATGTTGACCAGGACCCATAGTGTAGCCATGTTGACCAGGACCCATAGTGTAGCCATGGTGACCAGGACCCATAGTGTAGCCATGTTGACCAGGACCCATAGTGTAGCCATGGTGACCAGGACCCATAGTGTAGCCATGTTGACCAGGACCCATAGTGTAGCCATGTTGACCAGGACCCATAGTGTAGCCATGGTGACCAGGACCCATAGTGTAGCCATGTTGACCAGGACCCATAGTGTAGCCATGGTGACCAGGACCCATAGTGTAGCCATGTTGACCAGGACCCATAGTGTAGCCATGTTGACCAGGACTCATAGTGTAGCCATGTTGACCAGGACCCATAGTGTAGCCATGGTGACCAGGACTCATAGTGTAGCCATGGTGACCAGGACCCATAGTGTAGCCATGTTGACCAGGACTCATAGTGTAGCCATGGTGACCAGGACCCATAGTGTAGCCATGTTGACCAGGACCCATAGTGTAGCCATGGTGACCAGGACCCATAGTGTAGCCATGTTGACCAGGACTCATAGTGTAGCCATGGTGACCAGGACCCATAGTGTAGCCATGTTGACCAGGACCCATAGTGTAGCCATGGTGACCAGGACCCATAGTGTAGCCATGTTGACCAGGACCCATAGTGTAGCCATGTTGACCAGGACCCATAGTGTAGCCATGGTGACCAGGACCCATAGTGTAGCCATGTTGACCAGGACTCATAGTGTAGCCATGTTGACCAGGACTCATAGTGTAGCCATGTTGACCAGGACCCATAGTGTAGCCATGTTGACCAGGACTCATAGTGTAGCCATGTTGACCAGGACCCATAGTGTAGCCATGTTGACCAGGACCCATAGTGTAGCCATGTTGACCAGGACTCATAGTGTAGCCATGTTGACCAGGACCCATAGTGTAGCCATGTTGACCAGGACCCATAGTGTAGCCATGTTGACCAGGACCCATAGTGTAGCCATGTTGACCAGGACCCATAGTGTAGCCATGTTGACCAGGACCCATAGTGTAGCCATGTTGACCAGGACCCATAGTGTAGCCATGTTGACCAGGACCCATAGTGTAGCCATGGTGACCAGGACCCATAGTGTAGCCATGTTGACCAGGACCCATAGTGTAGCCATGGTCAGTGTTAAATGTAAATGTAGTAACTCTTCATAGTGTGTTTTATCCCTGTCGATATAGACTGATGTCTGGGAGAGTAACTTAATTATATGCACCACACACACACACACACTCATTTACTGTATTATATCTATGTGTCGGTAATAGAGCAATATGCTTTGGTGAGAGAGAGACGCACAGAGAGAGAGAGACGCACAGAGAGAGAGAGACGCACACAGAGAGAGAGACGCACTCAGAGAGAGAGACGCACTCAGAGAGAGAGACGCACACAGAGAGAGAGAGACGCACAGAGAGGGAGAGACGCACAGAGAGAGAGAGACGCACAGAGAGAGAGACGCACTCAGAGAGAGAGACGCACAGAGAGAGAGAGACGCACTCAGAGAGAGAGACGCACTCAGAGAGAGAGAGACGCACTCAGAGAGAGAGAGACGCACTCAGAGAGAGAGAGACGCACTCAGAGAGAGAGACGCGCACAGAGAGAGAGAGACGCGCACAGAGAGAGAGAGACGCGCACAGAGAGAGAGAGACGCGCACAGAGAGAGAGAGACGCGCACAGAGAGAGAGAGACGCGCACAGAGAGAGAGAGACGCACAGAGAGAGAGACGCACAGAGAGAGAGACGCACTCAGAGAGAGAGACGCACAGAGAGAGAGACGCACTCAGAGAGAGAGACGCACTCAGAGAGAGAGACGCACTCAGAGAGAGAGACGAACACAGAGAGAGAGACGCACAGAGAGAGAGAGACGCACTCAGAGAGAGCGATGCACAGAGAGAGACGCACAGAGAGACGCACACAGAGAGAGACGCACACAGAGAGAGACGCACAGAGAGAGACGCACAGAGAGAGAGAGACGCACAGAGAGAGAGAGACGCACAGAGAGAGAGACGCACAGAGAGAGAGACGCACAGAGAGAGAGACGCACAGAGAGAGAGACTCACAGAGAGAGAGACGCACAGAGAGAGAGACGCGCAGAGAGAGAGAGACGCGCACAGAGAGAGAGACGCGCACAGAGAGAGAGACGCGCACAGAGAGAGACACACACAGAGAGAGACACACACAGAGAGAGAGACACACTCAGAGAGAGAGACGCACAGAGAGAGAGACGCACTCAGAGAGAGAGACGCACTCAGAGAGAGAGACGCACACAGAGAGAGAGAGACGCACACAGAGAGAGAGACGCACACAGAGAGAGAGACGCACACAGAGAGAGAGACGCACACAGAGAGAGACGCACTCAGAGAGAGAGACGCACAGAGAGAGAGAGACGCACTCAGAGAGAGCGACGCACAGAGAGACGCACACAGAGAGAGACACACAGAGAGAGAGACGCACAGAGAGAGAGACGCACAGAGAGAGAGAGACGCACAGAGAGAGAGACGCACAGAGAGAGAGACGCACAGAGAGAGAGACGCACAGAGAGAGAGACGCACAGAGAGAGAGAGACGCACAGAGAGAGAGAGACGCACAGAGAGAGAGAGACGCACAGAGAGAGAGAGACGCACACAGAGAGAGAGACGCACACAGAGAGAGACGCACAGAGAGAGAGACGCACAGAGAGAGAGACGCACAGAGAGAGAGACGCACAGAGAGAGAGACGCACAGAGAGAGAGACGCACAGAGAGAGAGACGCACAGAGAGAGAGACGACAGAGAGAGAGACGCACAGAGAGAGACGCACAGAGAGAGAGACGCACAGAGAGAGAGAGACGCACAGAGAGAGAGAGACGCACAGAGAGAGAGACGCACAGAGAGAGAGACGCACAGAGAGAGAGACGCACAGAGAGAGAGACGCACAGAGAGAGAGACGCACAGAGAGAGAGACGCACAGAGAGAGAGACGCACAGAGAGAGAGAGACATACAGAGAGAGAGAGACGCACAGAGAGAGAGAGACGCACAGAGAGAGAGAGACGCACTCAGAGAGAGAGACGCACTCAGAGAGAGAGACGCACTCAGAGAGAGACGCACTCAGAGAGAGAGAGACGCACAGAGAGAGAGAGAGGCGCACAGAGAGAGAGAGAGGCGCACAGAGAGAGAGAGGCGCACAGAGAGAGAGAGACGCGCACAGAGAGAGAGACGCGCACAGAGAGAGAGAGACGCGCACAGAGAGAGAGAGAGAGAGACGCGCACAGAGAGAGACGCACTCAGAGAGAGAGAGACGAACACAGAGAGAGAGACGCACAGAGAGAGAGAGACGCACTCAGAGAGAGCGACGCACAGAGAGAGACGCACAGAGAGACGCACACAGAGAGAGAGACGCACACAGAGAGAGAGACGCACAGAGAGAGACGCACAGAGATTAATTAATCCATGCATTTGTTACTTCTAGGTTAGACTACTGCAATGCTCTATTTTCCGGCTACCCGGATAAAGCACTAAATAAACTTCAGTTAGTGCTAAATACGGCTGCTAGAATCCTGACTAGAACCAAGAAATTTGATCATATTACTCCAGTGCTAGCTTCCCTACACTGGCTTCCTGTTAAGGCAAGGGCTGATTTCAAGGTTTTACTGTTAACCTATAAAGCGTTACATGGGCTTGCTCCTACCTATCTTTCCGAGTTGGTCCTGCCGTACATACCAATACGTACGCTACGGTCACAAGACGCAGGCCTCCTAATTGTCCCTAGAATTTCTAAGCAAACAGCGGGAGGCAGGGCTTTCTCCTATAGATCTCCATTTTTATGGAACAGTCTGCCTACCCATGTGAGAGACGCAGACTCGGTCTCAACCTTTAAGTCTTTACTGAAGACTTATCTCTTCAGTAGGTCATATGATTGAGTGTAGTCTGGCCCAGGAGTGTGAAGGTGAACGGAAAGGCTGGAGCAACGAACAGCCCTTGCTGTCTCTGCCAGGCCGGTTCCCCTCTCCACTGGGGTTCTCTGCCTCTAACCCTGTTGCAGGGGCTGAGTCACTGGCTTGCTGGTGCTCTTTCATGCCGTCCCTGGGAGGGGTGCGTCACTTGAGTGGGTTGAGTTACTGACGTGATCTTCCTGTCTGGGTTGGCGCCCCCCCCCCTTGGTTTGTGCTGTGGTGGAGACCTCTGTGGGCTATACTCGGCCTTGTCTCAGGATTGTAAGTTGGTGGTTGGGGATATCCCTCTAGTGGTGCGGGGGCTGTGCTTTGGCGGAGTGGGTGGGGTTATATCCTTCCTGTTTGGCCCTGTCCGGGGGTTTCTTCGGATGGGGCCACAGTGTCTCCGGACCGCTCCTGTCTCAGCCTCCAGTATTTATGCTGCAGTAGTTTATGTGTCGGGGGGCTGGGGTTAGTTGGTTATACCTGGAGTACTTCTCCTGTCTTATCCAGTGTCCTGTGTGAAATTAAGTATGCTCTCTCTAATTCTCTCGTTCTCTCTTTCTCTCTGAGAACCTGAGCCCTAGGACCATACGTCAGGACTACCGGGCATGATGACACCTTGCTGTCCCCAGTCCGCCTGGCCTTGCTGCTATTCCAGTTTCAACTGTTCTGCCTGCGGCTACGAAACCCCTACCTGTCCCAGACCTGCTGTTTTCAACTCTTAATGATCGACTATGAAAAGCCAACTGAGAGACCTGAGCCCTAGGACCATACGTCGGGACTACCGGCCGTGGTGACTCCTTGCTGTCCCCAGTCCGCCTGGCCTTGCTGCTATTCCAGTTTAAACTGTTCTGCCTGCGGTTATGGAACCCCTACCTGTCCCAGACCTGCTGTTTTCAACTCTTAATGATCGGCTATGAAAAGCCAACTGAGATTTATTCCTGATTATTATTTGACCATGCTTGTCACTTATGAACATTTTTGAACATCTTGGCATGGTTCTGTTATAATCTCCACCCGGCACAGCCAGAAGAGGACTGGCCACCCCTCATAGCCTGGTTCCTCTCTAGGTTTCTTCCTAGGTTTTGCCTTTCTAGGGAGTTTTTCCTAGCCACCGTGCTTCTACACCTGCATTACTAGCTGTTTGGGGTTTTAGGCTGGGTTTCTGTACAGCACTTCGAGATATTAGCTGATGTAAGAAGGGCTATATAAAATAAAATTGATTGATTGATTGAGAGAGAGACGCACAGAGAGAGACGCACAGAGAGAGAGACGCACAGAGAGAGAGACGCACAGAGAGAGAGACGCACAGAGAGAGAGACGCACAGAGAGAGAGACGCACAGAGAGAGAGACGCACAGAGAGAGAGACGCACAGAGAGAGAGACGCACAGAGAGAGACGCACAGAGAGAGACGCACAGAGAGAGAGACGCACAGAGAGAGAGACGCACACAGAGAGACGCACACAGAGAGAGAGATGCACACAGAGAGAGAGACGCACACAGAGAGAGAGACGCACAGAGAGAGAGACGCACAGAGAGAGAGACGCACAGAGAGAGAGACGCACAGAGAGAGAGACGCACAGAGAGAGAGACGCACAGAGAGAGAGACGCACACAGAGAGACGCACACAGAGAGACGCACACAGAGAGAGACGCACAGAGAGAGAGACGCACAGAGAGAGAGACGCACTCAGAGAGAGAGACGCACTCAGAGAGAGAGACGCACTCAGAGAGAGACGCACTCAGAGAGAGAGAGAGACGCACACAGAGAGAGAGAGAGGCGCACAGAGAGAGAGAGAGGCGCACAGAGAGAGAGGCGCACAGAGAGAGAGACGCGCGCAGAGAGAGAGAGACGCGCGCAGAGAGAGAGACGCGCACAGAGAGAGAGAGACGCGCACACAGAGAGAGAGAGACGCGCACACAGAGAGAGAGAGACGCGCACACAGAGAGAGAGAGACGCGCACACAGAGAGAGAGAGACGCGCACACAGAGAGAGAGACGCGCACACAGAGAGAGAGAGACGCGCACACAGAGAGAGAGAGACGCGCACACAGAGAGAGAGAGACGCGCACACAGAGAGAGAGAGACGCGCACACAGAGAGAGAGAGACGCGCACACAGAGAGAGAGAGACGTGCACACAGAGAGAGAGACGCACACAGAGAGAGACACACAGAAATACTCACACACTCAGGCACTCTATCTGTGAGATCTGAGGATGGGGAGGGCATCCATTTCCTCTGTTGACAGGCAGTGGCTGAAACACACCAAACCAGAACAGGAAAATATAGCCTTTTCTATTCCACTACAGCCCCAGTCCTCACCACCCCCCCCCAGTCCCCCCCCCCCAGGCCTCACCACCCCCCCCAGGCCTCACCACCCCCCCCCCCAGGCCTGTCCACCCCCACCAGGCCTGTCCACCCACCACCAGGCTCGCAATACAGTGTATCTCACACACACACCGTGCTGCAGCACATTAAAATTCTGCTGTGTCAGTAACTTAAATAAGGAGGAATTGGCATTTCCTGTGTGTGTCGTGAAAGGTCACGGAAGGCTGGCTGTGGTTGGGCTCTCTCTCTCTCACTCACACACACACACACACACACACACACGTTCCTGCCCAGCTTTATTAGACCTTAGTAGACGTTGGGACATTTTACATGCCAGGCTGTGAAATACATCCATCCATCCATCCATCCATCATCCATCCATCCATCCTTTTCATTCCACTGCTTTTTATGCTCTTTCTCTTATTCTCTTTTTTATCTCTTGCTACATCTCTCTCCTCTGGTGTCCAGACTGCCTGTATGCCTATGTCCTAGTCTAACCCCATCTCTCTCTCTCTATCTCTGTCTCTCTGTCTGTCTCTCTGTCTGTGTGTCTCTCTGTCTCTCTCTCTCTCTATCTCTGTCTCTCTGTCTGTCTCTCTGTCTGTCTCTCTGTCTGTCTCTCTGTCTGTGTGTCTCTCTGTCTCTCTCTCTCTCTCTGTCTCTCTCTCTGTCGCTCTCTCTGTCTCTCTCTCTGTCTCTCTCTCTGTCTGTCTCTCTTTCTCTCTCTCTCTGTCTCTCTGTCTGTCTCTCTGTCTCCCTCTCTCTCTGTCTCTCTCTCTCTCTGTGTGTCTCTCTCTATCTCTGTGTCTCTCTGTCTCTGTCTCTCTCTCTCTGTCTCTCTCTCTGTCGCTCTCTGTCTCTCTCTCTGTCGCTCTCTGTCTCTCTCTCTCTGTCTCTGTCTCTGTCTCTGTCTCTGTCTCTCTCTCTGTCTCTCTGTTTCTCCCGTCCTCCTCTTTCTGTTCTATCTCTCTCCTCTAGTGTCCAGACTCGTTCTGTATGTCCTAGTCTAACCCCATCTCTCTCTGTCTCTCTCTCCAGTGTCCAGACTCGGCCTGTAAGCAGGACCTGTTGGCCTACCTACAGCGTATAGCCCTGTACTGCCACCAGCTCAACATCTGTAGTAAGGTCAAAGCAGAGGTCCAGAACCTGGGAGGAGAGCTCGTGGTCTCAGGGGTAAGAACTGATGCACTTTGTTACTAACACTGTACATGCTGTGTGTAGTCTAGTGGTTATAGCTGGGGTAAGTCTCTAAGTGCTTTGCACTTCTGGATTGTACAATATTTGCACACAGTTATTTTTTTTAATTCTTCAAGCTCTGTTAAGTTGGTTGTTGAACATTGCTGATCATTGTTGACAGCCATTTTCAAGTCTTGCCATAGATTTTCAAGCCAATTTAAGTCAAAACTGTAACTAGGCCACTAAGGAACATTCACTGTCTTCTTGGTAAGCAACTCCAGTGTATATTCGGCCTTGTGTTTTAGGTTATTGTCCTGCTGAAAGGAGAATTTGTCTACCAGTGTCTGTTGGAAAGCAGACTGAACCAGGTTTTCCTCTAGGATTTTTCCGCTGCTTAGCTCTATTCCGTTTTTTAAAATCCTAAAATAAACTCCCTTGCTGATGAGAAGCATACCCATAACATGATACATCCACTTCCATGCTTGAAAATATGAGGAGTTGTACTCAGGGATGTGTTGTTTGCCCCAAACTTAACACTTTGTATTCAGGAAAATGAAGTTAATTTCTTTGCCACATTTTTTGCAGTTTTACTTTAGTGCGTTATTGCAAACAGGATTCATGTTTTGGAATACTTTTATTTTGTACAGGCTTCCTTCTTTTCACTCTGTCATTTAGGTTAGTATTGTGGAGTAACTACAATGTTGTTGATCCATCCTCAGTTTTCTACTATCACAGCCAATTGAACTCTGTAACTGTTTTAAAGTCACCATTGGCCTCATGGTGAAATCCCTGAGTGGTTTCCTTCTTCTCCGGCAACTGAGTTAGGAAGGACGCCTTTATCTTTGTAGTGACTGGGTGTCTTATATGGGCAGATATCTTAAATTCTTGTTAATCTAACTGCAGTGTCCAATTTACAGTAGCTATTACAGCAAGAAAAAAATACCATGCTATTGTTTGAGGAGAGTGCACAACAACAAAAAACTTTAGTCAATTAAACTGGTTTGATACGTTCACCTCTGAAGGTAAATAATGTACTTACATTCAGTAATCTTCCTCTGATTTGTCACCCTAAGGGTCCCAGAGATAAAATGTAGTGAAGTTTTGTTTGAAAAATATATATTTTTTTAATTCAAATGTAGGAACCTGGTTGTACAGTATGACCTCTGACCTCTGCCTCCACACCCACCCCGCTCGGCCATCTAGATGTGTGACTATTAGTGTATTTTTCTGTAGGGAAGCTAATGATCCATCATTTATGACATTCCTGGGAGTGTGCAAACTTAAATGTTGTATTACCATAGCATTTTTCTATGTTCTCTATAGTGATGTACTTGAAAACCAATTCGGCACATTTGGGAAAACTCCTGGCCTGCTGTGTAGCCTAGCTTTACACTGTGTTACTAAACACTGTACATGCTGTGGCCTGCTTCTAAAGCCGCTGACCCCGGTACACATATATCAGTCGGTTCAAATCCCACCCAGGGCTGTTCTGACTCACACCTGTAGTAGAAAACTGTGTGAGAATTACACTAAATGATAATAGTAAGAACTGGCTACCACTTGATCTGCCTTGTTAGGGTGGGAAATTGGTAAAACTTTGATGTGCCTTGTTAGCCTGGGAAATAGCTTACAGTTTGATGTGCCTTGTTAGCCTGGGAAATGGGTAACACTTTGATCTGTCTTGTTAGCCTGGGAAATGGGTAACACTTTGATCTGCCTTGTTAGCCTGGGAAATGGGTAACACTTTGATGTGCCTTGTTAGCCTGGGAAATGGGTAACACTTTGATCTGTCTTGTTAGCCTGGGAAATGGTTAACACTTTGATCTGCCTTGTTAGCTTGGGAAATGGGTAACACTTTGATCTGTCTTGTTAGCCTGGGAAATGGTTAACACATTGATCTGCCTTGTTAGGGTGGGAAATTGGTAAAACTTTGATCTGCCTTGTTAACTGTAAATTAAGTGTAAATCGATATGGTAATTACAAAAATAGTTTAAACATGAACAACGTGGTATAATTATCAACATGTCAGATGACCTACCATGTAAATGTGCTCCAATAGTAAAAACATTCTGCTACCTCAAAGTAACCTAGGGTGGAGTCTCAAATGCCGCCATATTTCGTATATAGTGCACTTCTTTTGACCAGAGCCCATACTACCCTGGTCAAAAGTAGTGCACTACGTAGAGCATAGGGTGCCATTTGGGTCGGCACTCTAAAGTAGACGGAAGACTGACCTTTTGAAACTAAACTTTGAATAATGGGGGCGGCAGGTAGCTTAGTGGGTAAGAGCGTTGTGCCAGTAACCGAAAGGTCGCTGGTTCTAATCCCCGAGCCGACTAGGTGAAAAATCTGTCGATGTGCCCTTGAGCAAGGCACTTATCCCTAATTGCTCCTGTAAGTCGCTCTGGATGAGAGCGTCTGCTAAATGACTAAAAATAAATAAATAGTAACTAGGCTAATATTTTCACCTAGATTTCCTTCCTTGAGATGAGAAAAGTTTTATCCAAACAAGACTGAAAAGGTAATTTACCCTTAATGAGTCATATTATAAAATAAACGTTTCATCCTCCTTTCTCCTCCTTTCACTTTAAAATTGCTCCATTGAATTCATCCACCGGTTCCTTTTCTCAATTTCAAAGCAAAACTGTAATTTATTCTTTCCCAGCCTCATTGAGTAGCTGAATTTAAACTTAATAACCCAAGAAATAGCTTCCCATTAGCTAATGATTCATTCCCTTGTGTTGTGTAATTTACAGCCGGTGTTTGATACAGATAATAACAGAATGAATAAAGAAATAAAATGAGAGAAATAATAACAGCTTTATAAAAGTATTTGTTTGCATACCAAATGACACCCTATTTCTTATTCAGTGCACTACGTTTGACCAGGGCGCATAGGGTCTCTGGTTAAAAGTAGTGCACTATAGGGAACAGGGTGCCATTTGGGACGCCGACTTTATATAAAGGCTTCCCTTCCCTGCTTCCTTTCATGTTCTCTCCTAAAGAGACTAGTGTCTCAAAATGTCTTCCCCTCTCTGTTGCTTAGTCACTGGCTTAAACGGATACTTCGGGATCTTGCCCATTTTGTATCTGCATCCAGTATGAAGGAAGTTAAGAGGTAGTTTTGCGAGCCAACGCTAACTAGCATTAACACAATGACTGGAAGTCTACTAGCATGCTAGCAGTTACCATAGACTTCCAGTCATTGTGCTAATGCTAGTTTGCTAGTGGAGTTAATCTGACTCTGGGGAAGTAGATAAAGGGCTTCATTGCCAAATCCTTTAAATGTATGCACTCACTAACTGGAAGTCTCTCTGGATAAGAGCGTCTGCTAAATGACTAAAATGTAAAATAACATCCTGCCAGAAGATATTAACTTTTTAGGAAGAGCCTTAAACCTGCTCTTCCATCCGCCATACCAGCATCTTGTTTCAACTCAGTGGTTTTCTGCTTCCTTCAAGTGGAGGAAAATTAGTTTGCTCTCCCTCCCTCCCTCCCTCCCTCCCTCCCTCCTCATCCTCCTCCTGTCCTTTAGACCTGAAACACAATGGTCGTGTGAGTCCCAAATGGCACCCTATTCCCTATGTAGTGCACTACTTTTGACCAGAGACAACATAGGGAATAGGCTACCATTTCAGACACTCCCAGTTTATTCCAACAATAGCCGTTTCTACCCAGGGCTGTGTCTCAAATGGTACTATTAACTTTATAATCATTACTTTTGACCAGGTGAAAGCTATGATCCCTTATTGATGTCACTTGTTAAATCCACTTCAATCAGTGTAGATGAAGGGGAGGAGACCGGTTAAAATAAGGATTTTTAAGCATTGAGCCATGGAATATGTATTTGTGCTATTGTGGGTGAATGGGCAAGACCAAAGATTTAAGTGCCTTTTGAACGGGGTATGGTAGTAGGTGCCAGGCGCACCGGTTTGTGTCAAGAACTGCAACGCTGCTGGGTTTTTCATGCTCAACAGTTTTCCCGCGTGTATCAAGAATGGCCCACCACCAAAAGGACATCCAGCCGACTTGACACAACTGTGGGAAGCGTTGGCGTCAACATGGGGCCAGCATCCATGTGGAACGCTTTCAACACCTTGTAGAGTCCATTCCCCGACGAACTGAGGCTGTTCTGAGGGCAGCCCTGGTCCTGGTCCTGCTCCAGAACAACGCCTCTGTCCTTCAGTGGAACAGCTACACCTGGGACCTCATACAGGGGCCCTCACAGTTTCATACTTGTTTTCTGACAGAAAAGTTATGTTACCGAAATCCCTAATTTGTTTAGGAAAAACATTCCCTATTCCCTCGACCCTTGCTCTCTTTACGTGAAACATGTAAGCATCGCATGCATGTGACCCAATAGGTCCTGGCTTATCATAATCACATCAATACACTGGTTATAATAAACTCAGAACACAGTAACACTTGACAGCAAAATGGATGCGGAGGACTTGAAAAGAAGCTCAAAACGGGCGAATGTTTACTGGTTGCTCAGGAGGGAAAGTCAGATCTGTGGAAGACATTTTGATTTAGTTGTGGAAACTACTGGACATTTAATAAACAGGAGGGTTTACTGTAGGAGCAAGCGTTGCATGAGTATTATGTGTGCCAAACAGTTGCTGTGATATTACAATATTATTTTTTCTGACCATTTGGAACAGTGTAAACAACACAAAATAAGTGCACCAGAGATATAAAGCCTTTATTACAGCAGATTAAAAACAGTTGCATGCGTTCGTGAATTGCGGTTTATTTATATGTTTAGGCTAATTATTCGAAGCTCCGTTTTTGTTATTTAATTTTAAAACAAATCATTGATTGCATTTCAAAGCGTGACTGTCTCGTATGCTGTGTGATGGCAAGAACAAATAAGTAATTGATTGATGCAGTAGCCTATATAAGTATTGAAATGTAGTCCTAAGTAAGTTCGAGGGTTAAGACTAAACAGGACGCGCTGTTAGGCCAACAGCTTGATGGTGTTATACAAGGCTACTATAGGAGATTTTGAAAAAAGAGGGTCTAGGAGCGAGAGCTGCGTGCGTATTATGACAAACAGGTGCTGTTAGATTACAATATAATTGTTCTGCCTGTTTGGAACAGTGTAAACAACACTAAATAAATGATAAGTAATTACCAGTCTGTTCTAAAGTAGAAAAAAAAAATTGTGAATCCTTTATTACAGCATATCAGAGATTAAAAACAGACAAATCTGTGAAATTGCTTAATCAGACATGTTGCCGTTGCATGAGGCTTGGTGCTCACGGAATCAGTAGGCTATTTAAACAGGCAACAGAAGCAGGATCTGTCTTAATTTCTGTAGATATATGGATTATTTATAAAGCCAGGCCCATTTAAGAGTTAGGCTATTGATTATAGACCTAATTAAGTTGGTTTCCTCTATCCTCAGTTTTCTTAGACAATTAGGCTAAAGGCAAGGGCAGTTTCCTCGTCTCTGCTGCCGCTGCCTCCGCCACATTGTTCTGAATCCCAATATGCTTATTAACGTTGGTATTATGCACATAGCAAAATAGGGAAAGGCGCCAATTCTACGGCGCACTGAAGATTGTTCCAGAACCGTGGACAGCGACCGTATCCAACGCGGGAGAAAGCTAATTTGTTATAAAATAATATTCGATTTATTAGTGTTGCACCATTTATTTTTACATAATATAACCATATACTAACTGTAAGTCGCTCTGGATAAGAGCGTCTGCTAAATGACTAAAATGTAAAATGTAAAATATACAATTTCAGTATCACCTGTCTTAACGTGATGGACTGACTAGTCCACTGAGACAGGCGCCAATTAGACAGGCGCCAATTAGACAGGCGCCATAAAAAAAAAGGTATAATCATTGCGACTGCTCGACTAAAGAAATCTGTCGACCAAACGACTAAATGGGGTCAGCCCTAAATATTATGTAGCAAAATGTGATGTTTTTATTATATGTTTTTTTTTTTTTTTTTTACATTGGATAAAAGTAGAGACTCGGCGCTAGAAAATGGTATATCATGCACTCCCGTTGAGGAACAATGAGAAAGTAATTCTGCTTTGAAAGCTGATGAACTTGTAACCCTACATTTGAGAAAATGGCCCTTGAATGTTTTGATACACCCTACTGGAGAGCTGTTATTTGTCTACATCCAATCAGCATCGTTCACACCCTCTTAAGCCTTAGCCCCACCCATCTCTTTAAGGATTCACATGTGAGGCCATGTGCTAAACAGAGTGAGGTAGTGTAGTAAACAACCAAAGATTTCAAGACTAAAAGTGGTGAAAGTAGTAGCAAACAGTAGTAGTACAAATACACTATCTAGTCCTTGGCCTACATCCTAATCTGACTTTGGTGCAGGTCATGTTGTTTTTCACAATACAATCAACGTTTATTTGTCACATGCACAGGATACAGAAGGTGTAAACGGTACAGTGAAATGGTGACTTGCATATTTGCATAGCAGCACTTTCAAAAATAGAAAGTGTCCAGATAAAAATATTTCATAAATATTTTATAATTATTAGATGATGCTTACCCAGACACACTTGTCTAAATTGATGGGTCATGTGAAAGAAATGCTATAACCACCCCCCAGCCACATCTAGCTAAGTGGATGGGTCACTATTGTCTAGACATGTTCATGAAATACAATAGATGGCCGTAATCACCCCCAGACACACCTGGCTAACTTGATGGGTCATGTAACAATCTGGCGAAGTGGAGTCTTTTGTTTAGCTAGCTAAACAATTAATCATAATCCCAACGCATAGCTACATTACAAACGGATTGTCATAGCTAGCCACCATACATGAATCTGCAGGTAGCTAAAGCTAACCAACTAGGTTCAATGTTCAGATAGCTAGCTAACATTAGGCTATAACTAGCAATGCAAATGGCTTTCTGATATACAAATAATATTACTACACATATCACACACATAACGTTAGCTAGCGAGCCAGCAAGCTAACGTTCGCTAGCTAGCTAACAGTACGTTTTAACTTGCAATGAAAATTACTTTCTTACAAAATTAGAAACGTATAATATCGGAAAATGTAGCTAGACTCTTACCCGTATACACGGAGGAACGCTTCACTGCAGAGTGGAACCCTTTTTACTCCGTTTTGTTTGTAGTTACAGCTTCTTCGGCCCACGTTGTGTCAAGTCACTCCGGTTCACGCTGACTGTAGTAGTAGTCATCACGCTGACCGTAGTAGTAGTCATCACGCTGACTGTAGTAGTCATCACGCTGACTGTAGTGGTAGTCATCATGCTGACTGTAGTAGTACTCACCACGCTGACTGTAGTAGTAGTCATCACGCTGACTGTAGTAGTAGTCACCACGCTGACTGTAGTAGTAGTCATCACGCTGACTGTAGTAGTAGTCATCACGCTGACTGTAGTAGTAGTCATCACGCTGACTGTAGTAGTAGTCATCACGCTGACTGTAGTAGTAGTCATCACGCTGACTGTAGTGGTAGTCATCACGCTGACCGTAGTAGTAGTCATCACGCTGACCGTAGTAGTAGTCATCACGTTGACCGTAGTAGTAGTCATCACGCTGACTGTAGTAGTAGTCATCACGCTGACTGTAGTAGTAGTCATCACGCTGACTGTAGTAGTAGTCATCACACTGACTGTAGTGGTAGTCATCACGCTGACTGTAGTAGTAGTCATCACGCTGACCGTAGTAGTAGTCATCACGCTGACCGTAGTAGTAGTCATCACGCTGACTGTAGTAGTAGTCATCACGCTGACTGTAGTAGTAGTCATCACGCTGACTGTAGTAGTAGTCATCACGCTGACTGTAGTGGTAGTCATCACGCTGACTGTAGTGGTAGTCATCACGCTGACTGTAGTGGTAGTCATCACGCTGACCGTAGTAGTAGTAGTCATCACGCTGACTGTAGTAGTAGTCCATCACAATTCAGAGCAGACATTTTGTTGAGAGCAGTCCAACGTTATATCTTTTTTTAAAAAGCCACGGTAGCAAGGATTATCTACACATAATGAGCAGCTCATGTTATAGACAGAAGCATGCTACCTGGCAGACCAATCCGAACTCATCTCTCAGCATGTCCAGCCCATCCATTATCTCAGCCAATCATGGCTAGCGGGAAGGTTCCTGTCTTTTTCCGTGGCTAAACCGACTAGGCTCATAATTAGCAATTGTATTCATATTTACAGATGGAATACACATTTGTTATTAAGGCACATTAAAGTTCACATGTTGCAGAAGTAATTTTTTGCCAAAAAAACACATTTTGATAAATTATATATAAAAAAATAAAAATAATAATAAATAATTCTAATGCCTCTCCTGTGACGTGCAACATACGCCTGGTTTCTTGAAACGGGTCACATATAGTGCAACTCCTTTTGACCAGGGTCTATAGGACACTACTGTATACAGGGGATAGGGAGCCATTTGAGACGCATCCTAAGGTTGTTCACTACTTTACATGTTATTCAGTATACCCTGTACACCACATGGTTAATCTGCTGGATGTTATTCAGCATACCCTGTACACCACATGGTTAATCTGCTGGATGTTATTCAGCATACCCTGTACACCACATGGTTAATCTGCTGGATGTTATTCAGCATACCCTGTACACCACATGGTTAATCTGCTGGATGTTATTCAGCATACCCTGTACACCACATGGTTAATCTGCAGGATGTTATTCAGTATACCCTGTACACCACATGGTTAATCTGCTGGATGTTATTCAGTATACCCTGTACACCACATGGTTAATCTGCTGGATGTTATTCAGTATACCCTGAACACCACATGGTTAATCTGCTGGATGTTATTCAGCATACCCTGTACACCACATGGTTAATCTGCTGGATGTTATTCAGTATACCCTGTACACCACATGGTTAATCTGCTGGATGTTATTCAGTATACCCTGAACACCACATGGTTAATCTGCTGGATGTTATTCAGTATACCCTGAACACCACATGGTTAATCTGCTGGATGTTATTCAGTATACCCTGTACACCACATGGTTAATCTGCTGGATGTTATTCAGTATACCCTGTACACCACATGGTTAATCTGCTGGATGTTATTCAGTATACCCTGTACACCACATGGTTAGTCTGCTGGATGTTATTCAGTATACCCTGTACACCACATGGTTAATCTGCGGGATGTTATTCAGTATACCCTGTACACCACATGGTTAATCTGCTGGATGTTATTCAGTATACCCTGTACACCACATGGTTAATCTGCTGGATGTTATTCAGTATACCCTGTACACCACATGGTTAGTCTGCTGGATGTTATTCAGTATACCCTGTACACCACATGGTTAATCTGCAGGATGTTATTCAGTATACCCTGTACACCACATGGTTAATCTGCTGGATGTTATTCAGCATACCCTGTACACCACATGGTTAATCTGCTGGATGTTATTCAGTATACCCTGAACACCACATGGTTAATCTGCTGGATGTTATTCAGCATACCCTGTACACCACATGGTTAATCTGCTGGATGTTATTCAGTATACCCTGTACACCACATGGTTAATCTGCTGGATGTTATTCAGTATACCCTGAACACCACATGGTTAATCTGCTGGATGTTATTCAGTATACCCTGAACACCACATGGTTAATCTGCTGGATGTTATTCAGCATACCCTGTACACCACATGGTTAATCTGCTGGATGTTATTCAGTATACCCTGAACACCACATGGTTAATCTGCTGGATGTTATTCAGCATACCCTGTACACCACATGGTTAATCTGCTGGATGTTATTCAGTATACCCTGTACACCACATGGTTAATCTGCTGGATGTTATTCAGTAGACCCTGTACACCACATGGTTAATCTGCTGGATGTTATTCAGTATACCCTGTACACCACATGGTTAATCTGCTGGATGTTATTCAGTATACCCTGTACACCACATGGTTAGTCTGCTGGATGTTATTCAGTATACCCTGTACACCACATGGTTAATCTGCGGGATGTTATTCAGTATACCCTGTACACCACATGGTTAATCTGCTGGATGTTATTCAGTATACCCTGTACACCACATGGTTAATCTGCTGGATGTTATTCAGTATACCCTGTACACCACATGGTTAGTCTGCTGGATGTTATTCAGTATACCCTGTACACCACATGGTTAATCTGCTGGATGTTATTCAGTATACCCTGTACACCACATGGTTAATCTGCTGGATGTTATTCAGTATACCCTGAACACCACATGGTTAGTCTGCTGGATGTTATTCAGTATACCCTGAACACCACATGGTTAGTCTGCTGGATGTTATTCAGTATACCCTGTACACCACATGGTTAATCTGCTGGATGTTATTCAGTATACCCTGTACACCACATGGTTAATCTGCTGGATGTTATTCAGTATACCCTGTACACCACATGGTTAATCTGCTGGATGTTATTCAGTATACCCTGTACACCACATGGTTAATCTGCTGGATGTTATTCAGTATACCCTGTACACCACATGGTTAATCTGCTGGATGTTATTCAGTATACCCTGTACACCACATGGTTAATCTGCTGGATGTTATTCAGTATACCCTGAACACCACATGGTTAATCTGCTGGATGTTATTCAGTATACCCTGTACACCACATGGTTAATCTGCTGGATGTTATTCAGTATACCCTGTACACCACATGGTTAATCTGCTGGATGTTATTCAGTATACCCTGTACACCACATGGTTAATCTGCTGGATGTTATTCAGTATACCCTGTACACCACATGGTTAATCTGCTGGATGTTATTCAGTATACCCTGTACACCACATGGTTAATCTGCTGGATGTTATTCAGTATACCCTGAACACCACATGGTTAATCTGCTGGATGTTATTCAGTATACCCTGTACACCACATGGTTAATCTGCAGGATGTTATTCAGTATACCCTGTACACCACATGGTTAATCTGCTGGATGTTATTCAGTATACCCTGTACACCACATGGTTAATCTGCTGGATGTTATTCAGTATACCCTGTACACCACATGGTTAATCTGCTGGATGTTATTCAGTATACCCTGAACACCACATGGTTAATCTGCTGGATGTTATTCAGCATACCCTGTACACCACATGGTTAATCTGCTGTATGTTATTCAGTATACCCTGAACACCACATGGTTAATCTGCTGGATGTTATTCAGTATACCCTGTACACCACATGGTTAGTCTGCTGGATGTTATTCAGTATACCCTGTACACCACATGGTTAATCTGCGGGATGTTATTCAGTATACCCTGTACACCACATGGTTAATCTGCTGGATGTTATTCAGTATACCCTGTACACCACATGGTTAATCTGCTGGATGTTATTCAGTATACCCTGTACACCACATGGTTAATCTGCTGGATGTTATTCAGTATACCCTGTACACCACATGGTTAGTCTGCTGGATGTTATTCAGTATACCCTGTACACCACATGGTTAATCTGCTGGATGTTATTCAGTATACCCTGTACACCACATGGTTAATCTGCTGGATGTTATTCAGTATACCCTGAACACCACATGGTTAGTCTGCTGGATGTTATTCAGTATACCCTGAACACCACATGGTTAGTCTGCTGGATGTTATTCAGTATACCCTGTACACCACATGGTTAATCTGCTGGATGTTATTCAGTATACCCTGTACACCACATGGTTAATCTGCTGGATGTTATTCAGTATACCCTGTACACCACATGGTTAATCTGCTGGATGTTATTCAGTATACCCTGTACACCACATGGTTAATCTGCTGGATGTTATTCAGTATACCCTGTACACCACATGGTTAATCTGCAGGATGTTATTCAGTATACCCTGTACACCACATGGTTAATCTGCAGGATGTTATTCAGTATACCCTGAACACCACATGGTTAATCTGCTGGATGTTATTCAGTATACCCTGTACACCACATGGTTAATCTGCAGGATGTTATTCAGTATACCCTGTACACCACATGGTTAATCTGCTGGATGTTATTCAGTATACCCTGTACACCACATGGTTAATCTGCTGGGTGTTATTCAGTATACCCTGTACACCACATGGTTAATCTGCAGGATGTTATTCAGTATACCCTGTACACCACATGGTTAATCTGCTGGATGTTATTCAGTATACCCTGTACACCACATGGTTAATCTGCTGGATGTTATTCAGTATACCCTGTACACCACATGGTTAATCTGCTGGATGTTATTCAGTATACCCTGTACACCACATGGTTAATCTGCTGGATGTTATTCAGTATACCCTGTACACCACATGGTCAATCTGCTGGATGTTATTCAGGATACCCTGTACACCACATGGTTAATCTGCTGGATGTTATTCAGTATACCCTGTACACCACATGGTCAATCTGCTGGATGTACAGCCAGTCACACTGCTGCTGCCTTGTCCTGCTCTGAAGCCTTTACCCCGAGGCTCCACCATGTTTCACTTTATTAACTAGACTTCTAGAGTTCAACTATTAACGTTCAAGTTCCCTCTCTCCCTTTTCCCTTCACAGGAGGTTTCCCAAGCATTCCTAGAGAGCCAGGTATTCCCAACCCCACCACAGATACAGTAACATTCAGGCTACAGCCCAAACTACACCCTATTCCCTACATAGTGCACTACTTTTGACCAGAGCCTATTTGACCTATGTGCCCTAGTCAAAAGTAGTGCACTATATATGGAATAGGAGGCCATTTGGGACGTAGCCAGAGACATTGGCCAAAGCCAGACACATAGGATCACATTAACTCAGTGACCCTCTGATCAGTGAGGGTGGTGGTGGGAAACATTACAGGTGGAAATACAGGTTGCCTCTAACTGCTGATCTGGGGTCAGATATTGTGTGCTCCCAAATGACACACTATTGCCTATATAGTGCACTACTTTGACCAGGGCCCCTTGGGGTCATTTGGGATGTATCTATATGGTTATACCGTATAATATCCTGGGAGGTACAGTTAGTTATCTGATCCTAGATCTGTGGTTAAGAGGACAACTTCTACCTCAAGCACTGGCTAACCTAGTCTCTTCTCTCTCTCTATCTCCTTCTCTTCCTCCCCCTACCTCTCTCCTCCCCTCCTCTCCCCCCTCCCCTCCTCCCCTCCTCTCCCCCCCCCCCCTCCTCTCCTCCCTCCCCCCCTCCTCTCCCCCTCTCTCCCCTCCTCTCCCCCTCTCTCCCCTCCTCTCCCCCTCCCTCCCCTCCTCTCCTCCCTCCCCCCCTCACTCTCTCCTCCCCTCCTCTCCCCCCTCCCTCCCTCCCCCCCTCCCTCTCTCCTCCCCTCCTCCCCCTCCCCCCCTCCTCTCCCCCTCCCTCCCCTCCTCCCTCCCCCCCTCCTCTCCCCCTCCCTCCCCTCCTCCCTCCCTCCCCTCCTCTCCCTCCTACCTCTCTCCTCCCCTCCCTCCCCTCCTCTCCCCCTCTCTCACCTCCTCTCCCCCCTCCCTCCCCTCCTCTCCCCCCTCCCTCCCCTCCTCTCCCCCTCTCCCCCCTCCCTCCCTCTCCCCCCTCCTCTCCCCCCTACCTCTCTCCTCCCCTCCTCTCCCCCCTACCTCTCTCCTCCCCTCCTCTCCCACCTCCCTCTCTCCTCCCCTCCTCTCCCTCCTCCCCTCCTTTCCCCCCCTCCCTCCTCTCCCTCCTCCCTTCTCCCTCCAGGTGGACAGTGCTATGTCTCTGATCCAGGCAGCTAAGAACCTGATGAACACGGTGGTGTCCACGGTCAAGGCTAGCTACGTGGCCTCCACTAAGTACCAGAAGTCCATGGCCATGCAGTCCCTGAACATGCCTGCTATCTCCTGGAAGATGAAAGCCCCAGAGAAGAAACCCCTGGTCAAGAGAGAGAAACAGGAAGATGGATCCAACAACAAGGTAACGGGAACCATGATGTTAAAGCTGAGATCCTCTACAGGGGGGACGGCTCCACTGGTTCACCCCCAGGTGTTATTGTTTTTGTTTTGTTTTTGAAAAGGAGGATTGGAGCATTCAGCATCTTGGTAAAAACAAGAGTATAAACTCTGCTGGTCTATTGCACATGCAATGACATCCGAGGGGGAAAAGTGTCCGTTGTTTGAAGTAACGTCTTTGTTGTAATATCGCAAACGGACGTGGCAGTTTCACCGCTAAGGATTCCCAGCATCACTTGTATAATCCCCTGCGTAGTTCCCTGTTGGTGTCCAGGACACAGGTTCAACATAGTCCTGGACTAAAAAGCTTTCAATCTCCATGGAGAATACCAGGACTTAATCTGTGTCCGGGAAACCAGCCCTATATGTTTCTTCTGTAAATTGCCAGTTTTTAAAAGTTTTTTTATGGCCTGTAAGGAGATTTAATGACCCGAGATACATTTCTGTGAAAACAGAATAATAAAAATGCTATCTTCTCTTCTCTTAGGTCAAGAGGTCATCCCAAAAGAAACACATCAACCCTGTTCAGGCTCTCAGCGAGTTCAAAGCCATGGATAGCATCTAGAGATGGAGCGGTCGAGTCAGGGTTAGGGTGGTGAGAGGAGGTAGGGGCTAGAGGGTTGGGATACCGATGGAGCTGGCTAGATCAACTCTGATGGAGCTAGCTAGATCAACTCTGATGGAGCTAGCTAGATCAGCTCTGATGGAGCTGGCTAGATCAACTCTGATGGAGCTGGCTAGATCAACTCTGATGTAGATGTTTGGAGCTTCTTTTTAGTCTCGTCAAAAATGACAGGGTGAGAAAAAAAAAAAAATCTGAATGAAATGGTTTGGAAAGCTCCTCCTCCTTTCCTTCCCTGGTCTAGTCCAGCCGTCTGGTTGGATGTGATGTTGCTATGGAAGGGAAGGTCCTGAACTCTCTCGCTCTCTTTCTCTACCAGTCACTTTTTTTCCATTCAAACGACTGTATTCTGATGGCTCTCCGTCTCTAGCCTGCCGTATGATGCCTTTTACTGGAAAACAAAGCGATTTAGAAAAAAGCAAAGGGCAATTCTATTACTGTTGTTGCTATTATATATTCCAATGTTTGTACGAGAGGGGAGGGAGGCTTTCATTGATACTGTAAGATCTAATTCTGACAACTAATCATTTTGACCCCTGACCCACTGCCCCTTAACCTGTGATGTGAGATGCCCTGGGTATTTTATATAATTACATTCTAACATATTTTCTAATTGTGTGGACGGTGGGAGGGTATTGGATGGTATCCCACTATGTGCCGTATAGAATATGGTGCAGCATTATATAATGTGCAGATCAGATGGGCCTATCCACTCTAAACCAGATCTACTGCCTTAATACTTAATACTGGAGCATTGGTTTTTAGCTTTGATTTTTAAAAAACAAGTTGATTTTTCATTCTCAATGTGTTCTGTGCTGTCTAATAAAAGTTTGATATTATAGTGTCGTAATACTTTACTATACACTGGGTGCTTACCAGCCCTGAATGCTGTGATTGGCTGAAAGTTGTGGTATATCAGACTGTATACCACGGGTATGACAAACCATTTATTTTTACTGTTATAATTATGTTGGTAACCAGCGTGTAATAGCAATAAGGCTTGTGGTATATGGCCAATATACCATGGCTAAGGGCTGTATCCAGGCACGACGCAACACTGTGGTATATTGCCAATATACCACACCCCCTCGGGCCTTACTGCTAATATAACACTGAATTGTCATTATTTTAATGTTTTAAGTACAGTACAGTAAATCTGTTTGTGTAGTCCTCTTTGACATTTGGAACTGTAAATGTTTAGTTATTTTTCCCTGTCGTTAACCCCCCAGGTTTTAAAGAGTAGTCTGGATGAGGTCTCGCGTGCCTCACTGGATGCAGCAAACCAAAGCTAATAGAGAGAGGAGAATCATTCTCTCCCAACCTTCTGGTTTAATACATAACCCTAGTTCCACATACATACATACATACATACATACATACATACATACATACATACATACATACATACACACACACACATACATACACACACACACATACATACATACACACATACACATACATACATACACACACATACATACATACATACATACATACATACATACATACAGTGAGGGGAAAAAAGTATTTGATCCCCTGCTGATTTTGTACGTTTGCCCACTGACAAAGAAATGATCAGTCTATAATTTTAATGGTAGGTTTATTTGAACAGTGAGAGACAGAATAACAACAAAAAAATCCAGAAAAACGCATGTCAAATTTTTTTTGAAATTGATTTGCATTTTAATGAGGGAAATAAGTATTTGACCCCCTCTCAATCAGAAAGATTTCTGGCTCCCAGGTGTCTTTTATACAGGTAACGAGCTGAGATTAGGAGAACACTCTTAAAGGGAGTGCTCCTAATCTCAGTTTGTTACCTGTATAAAAGACACCTGTCCACAGAAGCAATCAATCAATCAGATTCCAAACTCTCCACCATGGCCAAGACAAAAGAGCTCTCCAAGGATGTCAGGGACAAGATTGTAGACCTACACAAGGCTGGAATGGGCTACAAGACCATCGCCAAGCAGCTTGGTGAGAAGGTGACAACAGTTGGTGCGATTATTCGCAAATGGAAGAAACACAAAATAACTGTCAATCCCCTCTGCCTGGGGCTCCATGCAAGATCTCACCTCTTGGAGTTGCAATGAACATGAGAACGGTGAGGAATCAGCCTAGAACTACACGGGAGGATCTTGTCAATGATCTCAAGGCAGCTGGGACCATAGTCACCAAGAAAACAATTGGTAACACACTACGCCGTGAAGGACCGAAATCCTGCAGCGCCCGCAAGGTCCCCCTGCTCAAGAAAGCACATATACAGGGCCGTCTGAAGTTTGCCAATGAACATCTGAATGATTCAGAGGAGAACTGGGTGAAAGTGTTGTGGTCAGATGAGACCAAAATCGAGCTCTTTGGCATCAACTCAACTCGCCGTGTTTGGAGGAGGAGGAATGCTGCCTATGACCCCAAGAACACCATCCCCACCGTCAAACATGGAGGTGGAAACATTATGCTTTGGGGGTGTTTTTCTGCTAAGGGGACAGGACAACTTCACCGCATCAAAGGGACGATGGACGGCGCCATGTACCGTCAAATCTTGGGTGAGAACCTCCTATCCCTCAGCCAGGGCATTGAAAATGGGTCGTGGATGGGTATTCCAGCATGACAATGACCCAAAACACACGGCCAAGGCAACAAAGGAGTGGCTCAAGAAGAAGCACATTAAGGTCCTGGAGTGGCCTAACCAGTCTCCAGACGTTAATCCCATAGAAAATCTGTGGAGGGAGCTGAAGGTTCGAGTTGCCAAACGTCAGCCTCGAAACCTTAATGACTTGGAGAAGATCTGCAAAGAGGAGTGGGACAAAATCCCTCCTGAGATGTGTGCAAACCTGGTGGCCAACTACAAGAAATGTCTGACCTCTGTGATTGCCAACAAGGGTTTTGCCACCAAGTACTAAGTCATGTTTTGCAGAGGGGTCAAATACTTATTTCCCTCATTAAAATGCAAATCAATTCATAACATTTTTGACATGCGTTTTTCTGGATTTTTGTTGTTGTTATTCTGTCTCTCACTGTTCAAATAAACCTACCATTAAAATTATAGACTGATCATGTCTTTGTCAGTCGGCAAACGTACAAAATCAGCAGGGGATCAAATACTTTTTTCCCTCACTGTACATACATACATGCATACATACATACATACATTTTCATTACATATTCTATCACACATTGTACTACACACACATTGTCCTAAACACACAGTCAATGAAACTCATTAAATGAGCTGACACACACCCTCCTCTCGCTCCCTCTCTGAGTGTTTGATAGGTCTCAGTGAGGCTGTGGAGGGGGTCTGGTAAATAGACCAGGCTGTGGAGGGGGTCTGGTAAATAGACCAGGCTGTGGAGGGGGTCTGGTAAATAGACCAGGCTGTGGAGGGGGTCTGGTAAATAGACCAGGCTGTGGAGGGGGTCTGGTAAATAGACCAGGCTGTGGAGGGGGTCTGGTAAATAGACCAGCCTGTGGAGGGGGTCTGGTGAAGAGAGAAACAGCGAAAAGCTTTGTCCATAAATGAGTTAAAGCAGTGGAAGATAATGTGTAAGTGTTAGCTGTGATGTTATCTTGTTGTTCCATCAGCATAGGCTACACCGTGTCCCAAATGGCACCTTATATCCTAATAATAGTGCACCATATAGGGAATAGGGTGCCATTTGGGCCTGGTAAATAATAGTGCACCATATAGGGAATAGGGTGCCATTTGGGCCTGGTAAATAATAGTGCACCATATAGGGAATAGGGTGCCATTTGGGCCTGGTAAATAATAGTGCACCATATAGGGAATAGGGTGCCATTTGGGCCTGGTAAATAATAGTGCACCATATAGGGAATAGGGTGCCATTTGGGCCTGGTAAATAATAGTGCACCATATAGGGAATAGGGTGCCATTTGGGCCTGGTAAATAATAGTGCACCATATAGGGAATAGGGTGCCATTTGGGCCTGGTAAATAATAGTGCACCATATAGGGAATAGGGAGCCATTTGGGACGTATGGTAGTTCATGTAACAGCTCAGTACATTATGCATGGATGGTAGGGTGGGTAGTGTAGTGGGGTTTATTTATTTGAACCAGGGCCACTTTGGTTCTTCATGCTGCGATGCTTCAGCTTGTTTCTAAACATAGAGGCAGGGCACGTAGGGTTAACAACGACAGATGGGACAGAATATTGGTTTCTTTGTTTTGGGTTTTAGGTTCTCTGAGCGTTGCATTGGGTTACATTGGGCTGTGGGATTTGGAGTGGGTAGAGCGTATTAGATGGATGCTTCTCGTGATTAAAAATCTCCTTTTTATGGTGAGAGAATAAAGTGGTGTCCCAAATGCCACCCAGTTCCCTATATAGTGCACTACTTTTGACCGGCCCCCGTAGGGAATCGGGTGGTATTTGGGACTTGCATTAGGAGTTACTCTAGCATCTGAAGGGGTAACGTTATATTGCTGTGGACGTTCTTTCTAACTTTGTTTTTATTTTGCGAACCAGGAGACATTGTACTGCACACTGTTTTACATATTCATGTTCCCGGCTTTCACTTCATGATGAATAAATGATTCCCTGTCGTCTGCTGTCTGTCATTATGCTACTGCCATCTGCATTTCAAGTTGTCCAAGTAGAAATCACTCCATGTTTGCTTCCCAGATATAATATAATATAATATAATATGCCATTTAGCAGACGCTTTTTATCCAAAGCGACTTACAGTCATGCGTGCATACATTTGTTTTTGTTTTTTGTGTATGGGTGGTCCCGGGGATCGAACCCACTACCTTGGCGTTATAAGCGCCGTGCTCTACCAGCTGAGCCACAGATGACACCCTATTCTCATTCACATAGGGCTCTGGTCAGAAGTAGTGCACTACATGGGGGATAGGGTGCCATTTGGAACGCAATCTTCCCTTCGATTGTGTTCATGTATCTCTCTTGATTTTATGATAATGTGTGTCTAGTCTCTGCCGCTACACCTAACGACTTGAAATAAAGTCAGGATTCTCTCTCCAGCAGGTCTACAATACTCCTATCACTTCAGGCTGTTGAAACATTAACTTTTCTTTCCTATTCCAATAAGGGAGTTGTTTTTTCTATTATATTGGCTGTAGGTGATTCCTGATGACATGACAAGTCCATCTGTTGTACTGGAGGCTGTGCAGCAGGAGAAATGCTACACGTTTTGTCCCAAATGGCACCCTATTCCCTATATCAGTGCACTAGTGGCCATAGTGTTCTGGGCCCGGTTTACCAATAGTGATGGCATTTAGTCTTCCTCGTGTTTTAACGATGCGTCTCTCCAACAACGGCTGGAGATGTAACATGCGTTTCCTGGAACTCGCAGAGAAGAGCGTTCGCTAAGTGCGTCGTTGGAGCGTGTTCCGATACTGATGGTAACGAAAGAAAGGGAGCGCTGCTCTCGGTTCTGCTTTCTCCATTCAAATCTTACCTTAACATTTATAATTATTTCACAATACTGATCACAGATCAGGTCCTATTACCACCTAAGGCGGCTTGTTCTAATGCTTACCCAATAACAATTCAGAAAATCACAGATTTGGCACATTAAGTACATGTTGGGCTACACATGAAATATATTCAGACAAATTACAGACAGTAGCCTACAAGTAGCAAAATAGAACTCAATTGATTGAACATGAAATGTATTTCAATATGACTGAAATACTGTTAATTGGTTTTTATATTAATGCAGTCTCGGTTTTCATTTCAACCATCTGTTAATGTTGCTAGTTTGTATCAATTACAAAGACATTGGCAACTTTATTTGTAGTCAACTTTGTTCTGAAATGATCACAGAGAGACGGATAAACCATGTGGTTCTATGTTTAGCAGAGATCTGTGTATAATCTTCTGTGTATGAAGTGACGTGAGGAGGGCAAAAAAGCATCTAACGACGCACTTGGCTGTTCTATGAGTCGTCTGAGGCAGGCGATAGATTACGAGCATTTTCAAGTACGACGTTAACGATGGTTTTGGGAAACAGCTTGGAGATTTAACGATGCTCCTACGAAGGTTTTAACGATGAACTTAGACTTAAGATGTTTTTGGGAAACCGGGCCCAAAACCCTATGGGTAACTAGCCCTATGGGTAACTAACCCTAGCCCTATGGGTAACTAACCCTAGCCCTATGGGTAACTAACCCTAGCCCTATGGGTAACTAGCCCTAGCCCTATGGGTAACTAGCCCTAGCCCTATGGGTAACTAACCCTAGCCCAATGGGTAACTAGCCCTATGGGTAAGTAACCCTATGGGTAAATAGCCCTATGGGTAACTAGCCCTAGCCCTATGGGTAACTAGCCCTATGGGTAACTAGCCCTAGCCCTATGGGTAACTAACCCTAGCCCTATGGGTAACTAGCCCTATGGGTAACTAGCCCTAGCCCTATGGGTAACTAGCCCTATGGGTAACTAGCCCAATGGGTAACTAGCCCTATGGGTAACTAGCCCTATGGGTAACTAGCCCTAGCCCTATGGGTAACTAGCCCTATGGGTAACTAGCCCAATGGGTAACTAGCCCTATGGGTAACTAGCCCTAGCCCTATGGGTAACTAGCCCTAGCCCTATGGGTAACTAGCCCTAGCCCTATGGGTAACTAACCCTAGCCCTATGGGTAACTAGCCCTATGGGTAACTAGCCCTATGGGTAACTAGCCCTAGCCCTATGGGTAACTAGCCCTATGGGTAACTAGCCCTATGGGTAACTAGCCCTATGGGTAACTAGCCCTATGGGTAACTAGCCCTAGCCCTATGGGTAACTAGCCCTATGGGTAACTAGCCCTAGCCCTATGGGTAACTAGCCCTATGGGTAACTAGCCCTATGGGTAACTAGCCCTATGGGTAACTAGCCCTAGCCCTATGGGTAACTAGCCCTATGGGTAACTAGCCCTAGCCCTATGGGTAACTAGCCCTAGCCCAATGGGCCCTGGTCTAAAGTAGAGGGAATAGGGTGTCATATGGGAAGCAGTTGTCTGTTTCCCCCACCGGGCAAACACATTGTTTAAAGGGTTCCAGTGTTCTTTCTGGGGCAGTGAGCCTACACAACTAACAGGCTATTAAATCAACCAGCGCCTACAGCGATGGCCTGGGCGCTAAGATGGGTTGTTAAATACAGTGAAATGGAGCTCCGCTGCTCATGTCTGTCAGACTCAACGTTGTTGTTTCTCAACTGTTTATCTGTTCATTCTATCTTTCACTATCTACTTTCTCTCATTACAAACCCTTAACCTCCCCCTCTTTCTCTGTCCCCCTCTCTCTCTCTGTCCCCCTCTCTCTCTCTGTCCCCCTCTCTCTCTCTGTCCCCCTCTCTCCCTCTGTCCCCCTCTCTCCCTCTATCCCCCTCTCTCTCTCTGTCCCCCTCTCTCTCTCTGTCCCCCTCTCTCTCTCTGTCCCCCTCTCTCTCTCTGTCCCCCTCTCTCTCTCTGTCCCCCTCTCTCTCTCTGTCCCCCTCTCTCTCTCTGTCCCCCTCTCTCTCTATGTCCCCCTCTCTCCCTCTATCCCCCTCTGTCCCTCTCTCTACATCTGTCCCCCTCTCTCCCTCTCCCTCTCTCTCTGTCTCCCTCTATCCCCCTCTATCCCCCTCTCTCTCCCTCTCTCTCTGTCTCCCTCTATCCCCCTCTATCCCCCTCTCTCTCCCCCTCTATCCCCCTCTCTCTCCCTCTCTCTCTCCCTCTGTCCCCCTCTCTGTCCCCCTCTCTCGCTCTGTCCCCCTCTCTTGCTCTGTCCCCCTCTCTCTCTCTGTCCCCCTCTCTCGCTCTGTCCCCCTCTCTCCCCCTCTCTCACTCTATCCCCCTCTCTCTCCCTCTATCCCCATCTCTCTGTCCCTCTCTCCCTCTCTCTGTCCCTCTCTCTGTCCCTCTGTCCCCCTCTCTCTACATCTCTCTCTCTCTCTCTCTGTCCCCCTCCCTCTACATCTGTCTCTCTCTGTCCCTCTCCCTCTACATCTGTCTCTCTGTCTCTCTGTCCCCCTCTCTCTCTCTCTCTACATCTGTCTCTCTCTGTCCCCCTCTCTGTCCCCCTCTCTCCCACTCTCTGTCCCCCTCTGTCCCTCTTTCTGACACATTACTCATCTCTTTGCTGACCTTTTCTCCTAACATCCTCCTGTCCTAAAAAGGAAACCCTGTCTGAGGGAGGAGGAGAGGCGGAACAGAGCAAATATATAATCTTTGAGGGCAAAGAGCACAGTAGACAAGACATCTATAAAATCTACTGTTTGACTCTGACAGCTGAGGCAAGGCAGCAACACAGGTAGAATTATCTTTCTCTCTCTCCCCGCTCTCTTTCTCACTATCCCTGCTTTCTCTCTTTCTCACTATCCCTGCTTTCTCTCTTTGTCTCTCTTTGTCTCTCTCTCTCTCTCTTCTCTCTCTCTCTCTCTCTCTCTCTCTCTCTCTCTCTCTCTCTCTCTCTCTCTCTCTCTCTCTCTCTCTCTCTCTCTCTCTCTCTCTCTCTCTCTCTCATTGACAGTAGAAAAGGTGGAAGATCTCATTCTTGATCGGTAATGTACTGCATGTACCTTGCTTGTGAATTCAATGAAGAGAGTATCCAGGTATGTGATGACATAGGATGTGTCCCAGATGGCACACTATTCTATATGGGCCCTGTTCAAAAGTAGTACACTAAATAGGGAGTAAGGTGCTATTTGGGACGCATGCATTGTGACTGTGTACAGTAGAGAATAGAACAGGACAGTGCTTTACCTCAGAACCCCCACTGCTATTGCTCTCTTTAATTTTCTCTGTGTCACTCAGTCCACCGGATTGTGTATTAACAATACGACCCACCCTGGTCCCTGTATTAACAATAGGACCCGCCCTGGTCCCTGTATTAACAATAGGACCCACCCTGGTCCCTGTATTAACAATACGACCCGCCCTGGTCCCTGTATTAACAATAGGACCCGCCCTGGTCCCTGTATTAACAATAGGACCCGCCCTGGTCCCTGTATTAACAATACGACCCGCCCTGGTCCCTGTATTAACAATAGGACCCGCCCTGGTCCCTGTATTAACAATAGGACCCGCCCTGGTCCCTGTATTAACAATAGGACCCACCTTGGTCCCTGTATCAACAATAGGACCCACCCTGGTCCCTGTATTAACAATAGGACCCACCTTGGTCCCTGTATTAACAATAGGACCCACCCTGGTCCCTGTATTAACAATAGGACCCACCTTGGTCCCTGTATTAACAATAGGACCCACCCTGGTCCCTGTATCAACAATAGGACCCGCCCTGGTCCCTGTATAAATATGGTAAATACGAGGCCATGTTGACCCCGAATGGAACCTTATTCCACCAGAGCTCTATGGGCCCGGCTCAAAAGAAGTGCACTATATAGGGAATAGGGTGTCAATTGGGACGCATGGAGAGATACCAGAGAAACCTGCACGATGTGTTTCGCACTGCTGTAACATTTACATTTTAGTCATTTAGCAGACGCTCTTATCCAGAGCGACTTACAGTTAGTGAGTGCATACATTATAATTTTTCATACTGGCTCCCCGTGGGATTCGAACCCACAACCCTGGCGTTGCAAACGCCATGCTCTACCAACTGAGCTACATCCCTGCCGGCCATTCCCTCCCCTACCCTGGACGACGCTGGGCCAATTGTGCGCCGCCCCATGGGTCTCCCGGTCGCGGCCGGCTACGACAGAGCCTGGATTCGAACCAGGATCTCTAGTGGCACAGCTTTAGCCCACTGCTCCACTCGGGAGGTGACCCACACTACTATAACACATTTACATTGCTCCTATATTACACATTTACATTATTACATTACAATAATACACATCTCTCCTATATTACATATTTAAATAAAATAAAATAAAATCACATTTTATTTGCCACATGCGCCGAATACAACAGGTGTAGACATTACCGTGAAATGCTTACTTACAGACCTTAACCAACAATGCATTTATTTATTTTTATAAAAAAAGTAAAATAAAACAACAACAAAAAAGTGTTGAGAAAAAAAATAGCAGAAGTAAAATAAAATAACAGTAGGGAGGCTATATATACAGGGGGGTACCGGTGCAGAGTCAATGTGCGGGGGCACCGGCTAGTTGAGGTAGTTGAAGTAATATGTACATGTGGGTAGAGTTAAAGTGACTATGCATAAATAATTAACAGAGTAGCAGCAGCGTACAAATATGGGGTGGGGGGGCAGTGCAAATAGTCTGGGTAGCCATGATTAGCTGTTCAGGAGTCTTATGGCTTGGGGGTAGAAGCTGTTGAGAAGATTTATGGACCTAGACTTGACGCTCCGGTACCGCTTGCCGTGCGGTAGCAGAAAGAACAGTCTATGACTTGGGTGGCTGGAGTCTTTGACAATTTTGAGGGCCTTCATCTGACACCGCCTGGTATAGAGGTCCTGGATGGCAGGAAGCTTGGCCCCAGTGATGTACTGGGCCGTACGCACTACCCTCTTGCGGTCGGAGGCCGAGCAGTTGCCATACCAGGCAGGGATGCAACCAGTCAGGATGTTCTCAATGGTGCAGCTGTATAACATTTTGAGGATCTGAGGACCCATGCCAAATCTTTTCAGTCTCCTGAGGGGGAATAGGCTTTGTCGTGCCCTCTTCACGACTGTCTTGGTGTGTTTGGACCATGATAGTTCGTTGGTGATGTGGACACTACAGCCCCGTCGATGAGAATGGGGGCGTGCTCAGTCCTCTTTTTTTTCCTGTAGTCCACAATCATCTCCTTTGTCTTGGTCACGTTGAGGGAGAGGTTGTTATCCTGGCACCACACGGCCAGGTCTCTGACCTCCTCCCTATAGGCTGTCTCATCGTTGTCAATGATCAGGCCTACCACTGTTGTGTCGTCGGCAAACTTAATGGTGTTGGAGTCGTGCCTGGCCATGCAGTCATGGAGTACAGGAGGGGACTTAGCACGCACCCCTGAGGGGCCCCCGTGTTGAGGATCAGCGTGGCAGATGTGTTGTTACCTACCCTTACCACCTGGGGGCGGCCAGTCAGGAAGTCCAGGATCCAGTTGCAGAGGGAGGTGTTTAGTCCCAGGATCCGTAGCTTAGTGATGAGCTTTGAGGGCACTACATTACAATATTACACGTTCACATTACAATATTACACATTTACATTGCTCCTATATTACACATTTACATTGCTCCTATATTACACATTTACAGTGCATTCTGAAAGTATTCAGACCCCTTCCCCTTTTCCACATGTTGCTATGTTACAGCCTTATTCTAAAATGGATTAAATTAATGTTTCTTCATCAATCTACACACAATACCCCATAATGACAAATCGAAAACAGGTTTTTAGAAATTTTTGCAAATTTATTACAAAATAAAAAACAGAAATATCCCAGATTTACGTAAGTATTCAGACCCTTTGCTGTGAGACTCGAAATTGAGCTCAGGTAAATCATGTTTCCATTGATCATCCTTGAGATGTTTCTACAACTTCATTGGAGTCCTGTGGTATTTACAGTATAAAATGTAGAATATTACATTACAATATGACAGTGTGTGTTAGTGTACACTGAGTATACAAACATTAAGAACACCTGCTCTTTCCATGACATAGACCGACCAGGTGAAAGCTATGATCCCTTAATGATGTCACTTGTTAAATCAACTTCAATCAGTTTAGATGAAAGGGAAGAGGCGGGTTAAAGAAGGTTTTTTAAGCCTACTAAGCTATATGGAATTGTTTTAAGAAGGATCATTTAGCGATTTGATTTAGAATGTTAAGCCCCCTTGAGGTATCCCAAGAATATTTGATGAAAAAAGATGTTGGGCCTTACTGCTATTAGCCCATACAAACGCATTGAACATGGAACAACAGATAGTCCCCAAAAAATATAAATAGGAAGTTTGTTCTGAAGTGTCTCTCCTAGATCAGGATTTTTATTTTTATTTTACATGCATTTAACCCCACATTTTTGCCATTAAACAGTCTCCATATATAGGTCCATTCATTTTTTCCAACTGGTACTGGGGACCTTCAGATGAGTCTTGTGAGGCCTGTGGGCATCCTAGAGCAATCTACATGTTCATGAGAGTCTCACCTTTCCACAGAGGGGTCATATTAGTGTGTAGCCCAAACGGTTCGGAGGCTACAGACAGAAGTTGGCAGATCGGCTGCACCGACTTCAGATGAGTCTCCTGACACTTCTGGAGGTCGTAGAGCAGAAAACCATCGTGTTGGTGAGAGTCTCTTCTTTCCATAGAGGGGTCATATTAGTTTGTAGGCCAAACCATTCGGACGCTACAGACGATTTTGTGAGAAGACCGATTTTCGGGATGTCTCATGGTCTGACAAACACCCCTCTAGCTCTGTCACCTTTCACTGCAGATGTGGAAGTGAAACATAGGCGGATGCGGTGGATTCAAATAAAATAAAATACCATTTTATTTGTCACGTGCCGAATACAACAGGTGTAGACCTTACCGGGAAATGCTTACTTACAAGCCCTTAACCAACAATGCAGTTCAAGAAATAGAGTTAAGAAAATCTTTACTAAATAAACTAAAGTGAAAAAATAAATAAAAAGTAACACAATAAAATAACATTAACGAGGCTATATACAGGGGGTACCGGTACCGAGTCAATGTGCGGGGGTACAGGTTAGTCGAGGTAATTTGTACATGTAGGTAGGGGTAAAGTGACTATGCATAGATAATAAACAGCGAGTAGCAGCAGTGTTAAAACAAAGCGGGAGGGGGGGTTGAATGTAAATAGTCCAGGTGGCCATTTGATTAATTGTTCAGCAGTCTTATTGCTTGGGGCTAGAAGCTGTTAAGGAGCCTTTTGGACCTAGACTTGCCGCTCCGGTACCGCTTGCCGTGCGGTAGCAGAGAGAACAGTCTAAGACTTGGGTGACTGGAGTCTTTGACAATTTTTTGGGCCTTCCTCTGACACCACCTGGTATATAAGTCCTGGATGGCAGGAAGCTTGGCCCCAGTGATGTACTGGGCCATACGCACTACCCTATGTAGGGCCTTATGGTCGGATGCCGAGCAGTTGCCATACCAGGTGGTGATGCAACTGGTCAGGATGCTCTCAATGGTGCAGCTGTATAACTTTTTGAGGATCTGGGGGCCCATGCCAAATCTTTTCAGTCTCCCGAGGGGGAAAAGGTGTTGTCCTGGTGTGTTTGGACAATGATAGTTTGTTTGTGATTGAGACACATCCAATGTAAGGCCGGTTGGACATACTGCTAAATTCTCTAAAACGACATTGGAGGCAGTTTATGGTAGAGAAATTAACATTAAATTATCTCGCAACAGCTCTCGTGGACATTCCTGCAGTCAGCATGCCAATTGCACGCTCCCTCAAAACTTGAGACATCTGGCATTGTGTTGTGTGACAAAACTGCACATTTTAAAGTGGCCTTCGATTGTCCCCAGCACAAGGTGCACCTGTGTAATGATCATGCTGTTTTATCAGCTTCTTGATATGCCACACCTGTCAGGTGGATGGATTATATTGGCAAATTATAAATTCTCACTATTAGGGATGTAAGCTTTTTCTCCGTATGGAAAATATCTGGGATTTTTTTATTTCAGCTCATGAAACACGGGACCAACAATTTACATGTTGCATTTATATTTTTGTTCAGTATACACAGGTGGTCGTCCCTGTCAGTCCATCGTGTATTCTAGTAGTATTATTCTAGTGACTGGTCTTATTCTATCATGTGCTATTGTAGCGATCACGTCACTCTAGTCATCATGTATTAGTAATGGTATTCATTCATTTTCTGTGCATTTTGTTATTTTCATGTCTTACATACTGGTTGTATGATGTGTTGGACTGCAACTCTTAATGCTGTGGTGATGTTCACATATTCAGGTGTTAGCAGATATGCTTTGCTTCATTTTCTACACAGTATGCATAATGGAATGGCTGCCAGTATTGCATCATGGGAGCTCGTGCTGGCTAGGCTCCATATACATCATCTAGGTGGATGTTGTGTTATTCATGCATGACTGTATGTCCTGTATCATCTGGACATAGTGTTATGGTATGGCTGTATGTCCTGTATCATCTGGACATAGTGTTATGGCTGTATGTCCTGTATCATCTGGACATAGTGTTATGGTATGGCTGTATGTCCTGTATCATCTGGACATAGTGTTATGGCTGTATGTCCTGTATCATCTGGACATAGTGTTATGGTATGGCTGTATGTCCTGTATCATCTGGACATATTGTTATGGTATGGCTGTATGTCCTGTATTATCTGGACATAGTGTAATGGCTGTATGTCCTGTATCATCTGGACATAGTGGTATGGTATGGCTGTATGTCCTGTATCATCTGGACATAGTGTTATGGCATGGCTGTATGTCCTGTATCATCTGGACATAATGTTATGGTATGGCTGTATGTCCTGTATCATCTGGACATAGTGTTATGGCTGTATGTCCTGTATCATCTGGACATAGTGTTATGGCATGGCTGTATGTCCTGTATCATCTGGACATATTGTTATGGCTGTATGTCCTGTATCATCTGGACATAGTGTTATGGTATGGCTGTATGTCCTGTATCATCTGGACATAGTGTTATGGATGTATGTCCTGTATCATCTGGACATAATGTTATGGTATGGCTGTATGTCCTGTATCATCTGGACATAGTGTTATGGCTGTATGTCCTGTATCATCTGGACATAGTGTTATGGCATGGCTGTATGTCCTGTATCATCTGGACATAGTGTTATGGATGTATGTCCTGTATCATCTGGACATAGTGTTATGGCTGTATGTCCTGTATCATCTGGACATAGTGTTATGGTATGGCTGTATGTCCTGTATCATCTGGACATAGTGGTATGGCTGTATGTCCTGTATCATCTGGACATAGTGTTATGGTATGGCTGTATGTCCTGTATCATCTGGACATAGTGTTATGGTATGGCTGTATGTCCTGTATCATCTGGACATAGTGTTATGGCTGTATGTCCTGTATCATCTGGACATAGTGTTATGGTATGGCTATATGTCCTGTATCATCTGGACATAGTGGTATGGCTGTATGTCCTGTATCATCTGGACATAGTGTTATGGCTGTATGTCCTGTATCATCTGGACATAGTGTTATGGTATGGCTGTATGTCCTGTATCATCTGGACATAGTGTTATGGCTGTATGTCCTGTATCATCTGGACATAGTGTTATGGTATGGCTGTATGTCCTGTATCATCTGGACATAGTGTTATGGCATGGCTGTATGTCCTGAATCATCTGAACATAGTGGTATGGCTGTATGTCCTGTATCATCTGGACATAGTGGTATGGCTGTATGTCCTGTATCATCTGGACATAGTGGTATGGCTGTATGTCCTGTATCATCTGGACATAGTGTTATGGTATGGCTGTATGTCCTGTATCATCTGGACATAGTGTTATGGCTGTATGTCCTGTATCATCTGGACATAGTGTTATGGTATGGATGTATGTCCTGGATCATCTGGACATAGTGTTATGGCTGTATGTCCTGTATCATCTGGACATAGTGTTATGGCTGTATGTCCTGTATCATCTGGACATAGTGTTATGGCTGTATGTCATGTATCATCTGGACATAGTGTTATGGTATGGCTGTATGTCCTGTATCATCTGGACATAGTGTTATGGCTGTATGTCCTGTATCATCTGGACATAGTGTTATGGCTGTATGCCCTGTATCATCTGGACATAGTGTTATGGTATGGCTGTATGTCCTGTATCATCTGGACATAGTGTTATGGTATGGCTGTATGTCCTGTATCATCTGGACATAGTGTTATGACTGTATGTCCTGTATCATCTGGACATAGTGTTATGGTATGGCTGTATGTCCTGTATCATCTGGACATAGTGTTATGGCTGTATGTCATGTATCATCTGGACATAGTGTTATGGTATGGCTGTATGTCCTGTATCATCTGGACATAGTGTTATGGCTGTATGTCCTGTATCATCTGGACATAGTGTTATGGCTGTATGCCCTGTATCATCTGGACATAGTGTTATGGTATGGCTGTATGTCCTGTATCATCTGGACATAGTGGTATGGTATGGCTGTATGTCCTGTATCATCTGGACATAGTGGTATGGCTGTATGTCCTGTATCATCTGGACATAGTGTTATGGTATGGCTGTATGTCCTGTATCATCTGGACATAGTGTTATGGCTGTATGTCCTGTATCATCTGGACATAGTGTTATGGCTGTATGTCCTGTATCATCTGGACATAGTGGTATGGCTGTATGTCCTGTATCATCTGGACATAGTGTTATGGCTGTATGTCCTGTATCATCTGGACATAGTGTTATGGCTGTATGTCCTGTATCATCTGGACATAGTGTTATGGTATGGCTGTATGTCCTGTATCATCTGGACATAGTGTTATGGCTGTATGTCCTGTATCATCTGGACATAGTGTTATGGTATGGCTGTATGTCCTGTATCATCTGGACATAGTGTTATGGTATGGCTGTATGTCCTGTATCATCTGGACATAGTGGTATGGCTGTATGTCCTGTATCATCTGGACATAGTGTTATGGTATGGCTGTATGTCCTGTATCATCTGGACATAGTGGTATGGCTGTATGTCCTGTATCATCTGGACATAGTGTTATGGTATGGCTGTATGTCCTGTATCATCTGGACATAGTGTTATGGTATGGCTGTATGTCCTGTATCATCTGGACATAGTGTTATGGCATGGCTGTATGTCCTGTATCATCTGGACATAGTGTTATGGTATGGCTGTATGTCCTGTATCATCTGGACATAGTGTTATGGTATGGCTGTATGTCCTGTATCATCTGGACACATTGTTATGGTATGGCTGTATGTCCTGTATCATCTGGACATAGTGGTATGGCTGTATATCCTGTATCATCTGGACATAGTGGTATGGCTGTATGTCCTGTATCATCTGGACATAGTGGTATGGTATGGCTGTATGTCCTGTATCATCTGGACATAGTGTTATGGCTGTATGTCCTGTATCATCTGGACATAGTGTTATGGTATGGCTGTATGTCCTGTATCATCTGGACATAGTGTTATGGCTGTATGTCCTGTATCATCTGGACATAGTGTTATGGTATGGCTGTATGTTCTGTATCATCTGGACATAGTGTTATGGTATGGCTGTATGTCCTGTATCATCTGGACATAGTGGTATGGCTGTATGTCCTGTATCATCTGGACATAGTGGTATGGCTGTATGTCCTGTATCATCTGGACATAGTGGTATGGCTGTATGTCCTGTATCATCTGCACTTAGTGGTATGGCTGTATGTCCTGTATCATCTGGACATAGTGTTATGGTATGGCTGTATGTCCTGTATCATCTGGACATAGTGTTATGGTATGGCTGTATGTCCTGTATCATCTGGACATAGTGTTATGGTATGGCTGTATGTCCTGTATCATCTGGACATAGTGTTATGGTATGGCTGTATGTCCTGTATCATCTGGACATAGTGTTATGGCTGTATGTCCTGTATCATCTGGACATAGTGGTATGGCTGTATGTCCTGTATCATCTGGACATAGTGTTATGGCTGTATGTCCTGTATCATCTGGACACAGTGTTATGGTATGGCTGTATGTCCTGTATCATCTGGACATAGTGTTATGGCTGTATGTCCTGTATCATCTGGACATAGTGTTATGGTATGGCTGTATGTCCTGTATCATCTGGACATAGTGGTATGGCTGTATGTCCTGTATCATCTGGACATAGTGTTATGGTATGGCTGTATGTCCTGTATCATCTGGACATAGTGTTATGGTATGGCTGTATGTCCTGTATCATCTGGACATAGTGTTATGGTATGGCTGTATGTCCTGTATCATCTGGACATAGTGTTATGGTATGGCTGTATGTCCTGTATCATCTGGACATAGTGTTATGGTATGGCTGTATGTCCTGTATCATCTGGACATAGTGTTATGGCATGGCTGTATGTCATGTATCATCTGGACATAGTGGTATGGCTGTATGTCCTGTATCATCTGGACATAGTGGTATGGCTGTATGTCCTGTATCATCTGGACATAGTGGTATGGCTGTATGTCCTGTATCATCTGGACATAGTGTTATGGCTGTATGTCCTGTATCATCTGGACATAGTGTTATGGCTGTATGTCCTGTATCATCTGGACATAGTGTTATGGCATGGCTGTATGTCCTGTATCATCTGGACATAGTGTTATGGTATGGCTGTATGTCCTGTATCATCTGGACATAGTGTTATGGCATGGCTGCTATTATTCCAAGAGCACACAGTGAGGTCGTGGTGACTTAGAGGCCAACACTAGCTATTCCTTCCAAAGCATCTGCTGGAGCATTGCAGTATGATGGCCAATCATTTTAGGATAGCAGTAAGCATGTTTATGTGTGTTATCATGCATGTTGTACATAGTGTGTGTATGCTGGCATCTTATCCCCTGAGGCAGCTTGCTGGTTCTAATGTATGGTGCTGCTGTTCAGCAGGCAGGTAGTGATATCTTCTACGGCAGGGGTGTCAAACTCATTTTAGCTCAGGGGCCACATGGAGGAAAATCTATTCCCAAGTGGGCCGGACCGGTAAAATCATGGTATATATAACTTAAAAACAACAACTTCAGATTGTTTTCTTTGTTTTAATACTATCAACATAAAACATAAAGCTGGAGCCTGAGGACAGTGTGTCCAAAATAGTACAAGCACAACATCACTATTAATCATAAAACACCTCAAGTTTATTTGAAAATTCTAAAGAAAAAGAACACACAAACACACAATGCCTCAGTGATTCACAGAACTGTTTCACAGATCATAGAACTATATCAGGGTGTCATTTCTCAGGCAGAAATGTAGATACAAATAATGAAATCCTGTTCCCCAAACAAGTGCAAGAACCACAGTCAAGAATAGGTTAAAAATACAAATAAAATAAAATCAATTAAAAACAATAGCACATCAACATAAAAACATATAAACATAAAGCTGGAGCCTGAGGACAGTGTGTCCAAAAGCACAACATCACTATTAATCATAAAACACCTCAAGTTATTTGAAATTCTGAGGACAAACAACACACAAACACACAATGCCTCAGTGATTCACAGAAGTATATCACAGATCACAGAACTATATCAGGGTGTCTCATGCAGCACTTTAAGTGGGGTTGCATAGTTTATTTGACTCCTGATACCTGACATCTTTTAGCTTTCACCAGCGCATCAATATCAGGCGTCACATCCTGAGTGGCAGCCAACTTCAGGATGTGATTCAAGTGCTTGTGCGTGAGCCTTGAGCGCAGCTTTGTTTTATTTATGCTCATTACAGAGAACTTGCTCACAAAGATATGTGGTTCCAAACATGCACAACAGTTTTGCAGCGAGGGCTGTCAAGTTGGGGTAACCTGGCAAGAGATTCTGATAAAATGTGTCCAAGCCAGCTGCGGCAAATTTGCCCTTCAAATCCGAGTCACACTGCAAGTCTATTATTTCAAGGTGGATGCTGACGGGCAGATCAGAGTGATTCACGGTGAATGGCGAACAAAAAACGTTGAAGTCTTTCTCCAGTTCACAAAAAATCTGAAAGCGTTGCTCAAACTCCCTTAACAGTCCCGTTATTTTATCTTTGAACCGCTTCATGTTTGCCACATGTTGGGTCGCGCACACATTTTTCAGACAGGGGAAGTGAGCTGCATCACCACCGGCGAGTTGCGTCTCCCACAATGCCAGCTTCAACTTGAAAGAACGTATGCTGTCATAATACTGCGTGGCAACATTTTTGCGCCCTTGCAGCTGTTTGTTCAAGTTATTCAGGTGCTCTGTAACATCCACCATAAATGCAAGGTCCTGCATCCATTCTGCGGAATGAAATTCTAACACTGGTTTGCCCTTTTCTTCCATGAACTGTTCAATTTCTTCTCGTAAATCAAAGAAACGCCTCAGCACAGCACCTCGGCTTAACCATCTTACCTCAGTGTGGTATGGCAGGCCATAGATGTGGTCTTTCTCTCTGAGAAGGCTGTCAAACTGACGGTGATTCAGGCTTCTGGATCGGATGAAATTAACAGTTTGGATGACCACCTTCATGACGTTATCCATCTTTAATGACTTGCAACACAAAGCCTCCTGGTGCAAAATACAGTGAAAAGTCCAAAAATCACGTCCTCCATTTGCAGATTGCACCTGTCCCTGTCCATCGCGCCGACGAGTGCAGTGAAAATATCAGCTGCTGTCGTTGTATCTGTCATCGGCACCAACTCCACGAACTCCTCGGTGACGGTCAATGTGTCATCAACTCCGCGGATGAAAATGGCCAGTTGTGCAACATCTGTAATGTCCGTGCTTTCATCAATTGCAACCGAAAACGCAATAAATGACTTTACTTTTTGCTTGAACTGGCTGTCCAAATCCACTGAAAGATCGGAAATCCTGTCTGCAACTGTGTTTCTTGTCAGGCTGATATTTGCAAAAGCCTGGTGCATTTCAGGGCACACAATCTCTGCTGCCTTCATCATGCATGTTTTTACAAATTCACCCTCACTAAATGGTTTTGAAGCCACTGCGATTTCATTAGCAATGAGGTAGCTAGCTTTCACTGCAGCGTCACTGATGTCTCTCGGCTGTGAGTAAACACAGACTGCTGTTTCTTCAGACCCACCAACAGTTCATTCACCTTCTCTCTTCTCCGCTGTCCTTGAAAGTTGTCATATTTGTCGGCATGAAGACTCGCATAGTGGCGACGAAGGTTATATTCTTTCAGCACTGCAACATACAGCTTTCCCATTCAATTCTGTGAATAAATAGAAGGATGACAATTTTTCTTGGAACACTCTGCACTCTGCGTCCACTTATCTATTTTTTGACAGAGACATATTGGGGCAATGAGGGTGCCAAAGCACATAATGTTAAAAGCAGAAGCCGTAATAAATATCGCGGGCAAAACAAAGTAGCTCATCCGGACTGGCTGCACTTGCTTGACCTATTTGCTCTGCCCCGGTATTAACAGTTTATACTTTACAAAATCATCTCGCGGGCCGGATTAAACCTGTTTGCGGGCCTGATCCGGCCCGCGGGCCGGACGTTTGACACCCCTGTTCTACGGCCTTAGTCTGTTGTCAGCTAAACATTACTGGGGCTTTTCATCACTAGCATATAGTCACAGGAGAACAGCCTCATTTTAAAATGATACATCTGCCTAACCCTAACCCTGGACCATAGTGGGGAAGCTGATGTATATAGATGTGCGATGACTAATCAAGGCTAGCTATAGTTTCAGCGTGTTGGATGTGCTGTTGATACTAGCATTACCTAGCATGTGGTGGGCTAAACACGCACATGGCGATCAGTGTTGGCTCTCATGGGAAGGTCTGTTAGAGCTTATTCAGACGCTCTTATATGGGCTCTATGTCTCTATCAGGTTTATCTAGTAATCTATGGGCTCTATTTCTCTATCAGGTTTATCTAGTAATCTATGGGCTCTATTTCTCTATCAGGTTTATCTAGTAATCTATAGGCTCTATTTCTCTATCAGGTTTATCTAGTAATCTATAGGCTCTATGTCTCTATCAGGTTTATCTAGTAATCTATGGGCTCTATTTCTCTATCAGGTTTATCTAGTAATCTATAGGCTCTATGTCTCTATCAGGTTTATCTAGTAATCTATGGGCTCTATTTCTCTATCAGGTTTATCTAGTAATCTATGGGCTCTATTTCTCTCTCAGGTTTATCTAGTAATCTATAGGCTCTATTTCTCTATCAGGTTTATCTAGTAATCTATGGGCTCTATTTCTCTATCAGGTTTATCTAGTAATCTATAGGCTCTATTTCTCTCTCAGGTTTATCTAGTAATCTATGGGCTCTATTTCTCTATCAGGTTTATCTAGTAATCTATGGGCTCTATTTCTCTATCAGGTTTATCTAGTACTCTATGGGCTCTATTTCTCTATCAGGTTTATCTAGTAATCTATGGGCTCTATTTCTCTATCAGGTTTATCTAGTAATCTATGGGCTCTATTTCTCTATCAGGTTTATCTAGTAATCTATGGGCTCTATTTCTCTATCAGGTTTATCTAGTAATCTATAGGCTCTATTTCTCTATCAGGTTTATCTAGTACTCTATGGGCTCTATTTCTCTATCAGGTTTATCTAGTAATCTATGGGCTCTATTTCTCTATCAGGTTTATCTGGTACTCTATGGGCTCTATTTCTCTATCAGGTTTATCTAGTAATCTATGGGCTCTATTTCTCTATCAGGTTTATCTAGTAATCTATGGGCTCTATTTCTCTATCAGGTTGATCTAGTAATCTATAGGCTCTATTTCTCTATCAGGTTTATCTAGTAATCTATAGGCTCTATTTCTCTATCAGGTTTATCTAGTAATCTATGGGCTCTATTTCTCTATCAGGTTTATCTAGTAATCTATGGGCTCTATTTCTCTCTCAGGTTTATCTAGTAATCTATGGGCTCTATTTCTCTATCAGGTTTATCTAGTAATCTATAGGCTCTATTTCTCTATCAGGTTTATCTAGTAATCTATAGGCTCTATGTCTCTATCAGGTTTATCTAGTAATCTATGGGCTCTATTTCTCTATCAGGTTTATCTAGTAATCTATAGGCTCTATGTCTCTATCAGGTTTATCTAGTAATCTATGGGCTCTATTTCTCTATCAGGTTTATCTAGTAATCTATGGGCTCTATTTCTCTCTCAGGTTTATCTAGTAATCTATAGGCTCTATTTCTCTATCAGGTTTATCTAGTAATCTATGGGCTCTATTTCTCTATCAGGTTTATCTAGTAATCTATAGGCTCTATTTCTCTCTCAGGTTTATCTAGTAATCTATGGGCTCTATTTCTCTATCAGGTTTATCTAGTAATCTATGGGCTCTATTTCTCTATCAGGTTTATCTAGTACTCTATGGGCTCTATTTCTCTATCAGGTTTATCTAGTAATCTATGGGCTCTATTTCTCTATCAGGTTTATCTGGTACTCTATGGGCTCTATTTCTCTATCAGGTTTATCTAGTAATCTATGGGCTCTATTTCTCTATCAGGTTTATCTAGTAATCTATGGGCTCTATTTCTCTATCAGGTTTATCTAGTAATCTATAGGCTCTATTTCTCTCTCAGGTTTATCTAGTAATCTATAGGCTCTATTTCTCTATCAGGTTTATCTAGTAATCTATGGGCTCTATTTCTCTATCAGGTTGATCTAGTAATCTATAGGCTCTATTTCTCTATCAGGTTTATCTAGTACTCTATGGGCTCTATTTCTCTATCAGGTTTATCTAGTAATCTATGGGCTCTATTTCTCTATCAGGTTTATCTGGTACTCTATGGGCTCTATTTCTCTATCAGGTTTATCTAGTAATCTATGGGCTCTATTTCTCTATCAGGTTTATCTAGTAATCTATGGGCTCTATTTCTCTATCAGGTTGATCTAGTAATCTATAGGCTCTATTTCTCTATCAGGTTTATCTAGTAATCTATAGGCTCTATTTCTCTATCAGGTTTATCTAGTAATCTATGGGCTCTATTTCTCTATCAGGTTTATCTAGTAATCTATGGGCTCTATTTCTCTCTCAGGTTTATCTAGTAATCTATGGGCTCTATTTCTCTATCAGGTTTATCTAGTAATCCATGGGCTCTATTTCTCTATCAGGTTTATCTAGTAATCTATGGGCTCTATTTCTCTATCAGGTTTATCTAGTAATCTATGGGCTCTATTTCTCTATCAGGTTTATCTAGTAATCTATGGGCTCTATTTCTCTATCAGGTTTATCTAGTAATCTATGGGCTCTATTTCTCTATCAGGTTGATCTAGTAATCTATAGGCTCTATTTCTCTATCAGGTTTATCTGGTAATCTATGGGCTCTATTTCTCTATCAGGTTTATCTAGTAATCTATGGGCTCTATTTCTCTCTCAGGTTTATCTAGTAATCTATGGGCTCTATTTCTCTATCAGGTTTATCTAGTAATCCATGGGCTCTATTTCTCTATCAGGTTTATCTAGTAATCTATGGGCTCTATTTCTCTATCAGGTTTATCTAGTAATCTATGGGCTCTATTTCTCTATCAGGTTTATCTAGTAATCTATGGGCTCTATGTCTCTATCAGGTTTATCTAGTAATCTATGGGCTCTATTTCTCTATCAGGTTGATCTAGTAATCTATGGGCTCTATTTCTCTATCAGGTTTATCTAGTAATCTATGGGCTCTATTTCTCTATCAGGTTTATCTAGTAATCTATAGGCTCTATTTCTCTCTCAGGTTTATCTAGTAATCTATGGGCTCTATTTCTCTATCAGGTTTATCTAGTAATCTATGGGCTCTATTTCTCTCAGGTTTATCTAGTAATCTATGGGCTCTATTTCTCTATCAGGTTTATCTAGTAATCTATGGGCTCTATTTCTCTATCAGGTTTATCTAGTAATCTATGGGCTCTATTTCTCTATCAGGTTTATCTAGTAATCTATGGGCTCTATTTCTCTATCAGGTTTATCTAGTAATCTATGGGCTCTATTTCTCTATCAGGTTTATCTAGTAATCTATGGGCTCTATTTCTCTATCAGGTTTATCTAGTAATCTATGGGCTCTATTTCTCTATCGGGTTTATCTAGTAATATATGGGCTCTATTTCTCTATCAGGTTTATCTAGTAATCTATGGGCTCTATTTCTCTATCAGGTTTATCTAGTAATCTATGGGCTCTATTTCTCTATCAGGTTTATCTAGTAATATATGGGCTCTATTTCTCTCTCAGGTTTATCTAGTAATCTATGGGCTCTATTTCTCTCTCAGGTTTATCTAGTAATCTATGGGCTCTATTTCTCTATCAGGTTTATCTAGTAATCTATGGGCTCTATTTCTCTATCAGGTTTATCTAGTAATCTATGGGCTCTATTTCTCTATCAGGTTTATCTAGTAATCTATGGGCTCTATTTCTCTCTCAGGTTTATCTAGTAATCTATGGGCTCTATTTCTCTCTCAGGTTTATCTAGTAATCTATGGGCTCTATTTCTCTATCAGGTTTATCTAGTAATCTATGGGCTCTATTTCTCTATCAGGTTTATCTAGTAATCTATGGGCTCTATTTCTCTATCAGGTTTATCTAGTAATCTATGGGCTCTATTTCTCTATCAGGTTTATCTAGTAATCTATGGGCTCTATTTCTCTATCAGGTTTATCTAGTAATCTATGGGCTCTATTTCTCTATCAGGTTTATCTAGTAATCTATAGGCTCTATTTCTCTATCAGGCTTATCTAGTACTCTATGGGCTCTATTTCTCTATCAGGTTTATCTAGTAATATATGGGCTCTATTTCTCTCTCAGGTTTATCTAGTAATCTATGGGCTCTATTTCTCTATCAGTCGTATCTAGTAATCTATGGGCTCTATTTCTCTCTGTCGTATCTGGTAATCTATGGGCTCTATTTCTCTATCATGTTTATCTAGTAATCTATGGGCTCTATTTCTCTATCAGGTTTATCTAGTAATCTATGGGCTCTATTTCTCTATCAGGTTTATCTAGTAATCCATGGGCTCTATTTCTCTATCAGGTTTATCTAGTAATCTATGGGCTCTATTTCTCTATCAGGTTTATCTAGTAATCTATGGGCTCTATTTCTCTATCAGGTTTATCTAGTAATCTATGGGCTCTATTTCTCTATCAGGTTGATCTAGTAATCTATGGGCTCTATTTCTCTATCAGGTTTATCTAGTAATCTATGGGCTCTATTTCTCTATCAGGTTTATCTAGTAATCTATAGGCTCTATTTCTCTATCAGGTGTATCTAGTAATCTATAGGCTCTATTTCTCTATCAGGTTTATCTAGTAATCTATAGGCTCGATATCTCTCGTTATCAGGTCATCATATACCGTTAGATATTAGCTTTCAGCTCAAGTAGACTATTTGTAGGTTTTGATGATCAGGTCACTCTCACTGTGCACGCTGCAGATGCATCAGCTACCGCTGAGCAATTTCAGCAGGACATTAGGCTATTTAGATAAGGTGGGTACGTAAATAATGTTAAATTGTGGTTTTGGGGGGTTTGTTAGGAATACTGTATGTGATGGTCGGTGATGGTATGTGATGGTCGGTGATGGTATGTGATGGTCGGTGATGGTATGTGATGGCTAAGTCGTGCTGCTCTTTTCTGTACGACGCCTTTAGTTTCATAATGCCTTTTGTTTCATAACCTCGTATGCCTTTTCTATTCCTATTTCAGTCGGGCAAATGTGCCTTATCATGCTCCAATAGCAGGGATTCAGTTCTGTTGGGCGTCAGGACACTTCAGCCTGCGGTCTGCTCAAGAATCCATCTGTCTGCCTACTCTTCGTGGCCTACGGAGATGCAGCGAACATTCATATCAGAGTTCATGTTAAGTCAACGGTGTCGGGTTTACATTACGCTTTTCCAGAGGCGGTCCGTATGATGGCTTTAGGGGTTCTTCAGTCTGAATACACTAAATGTTCCTACCCTTTTCATTTTGCATGATCTCTTAAAAGTTCTGTTTGCATTATGGACTCTCGCATGTGGAACATTGTCGTCATCACCAGAACTAACACTGCTTTGTCCTCTCTGTCATGCTATGCTGCCTGCCTGCTGAGCACCTGCTGAACCTCTGTTCGACATTGATGCTCGTAACCAATGACAGGATACTGGAACTCATCACGGCTCTGGTTCCTTCGCCAGCACTGAGGGCTAGCTCTGGGCTATTGGTCGCCCAATTCTGCATCGGCGCTGCTACTGCTTCTCAATCGATCCTGGCTTCACTCTGGTCCTCTGCTGCTACCATGGTTACAATTGATTTACGCTGAGATGATGAAGCCTACCTGAGTTCCTGCAGTATTGCCATGTGGTCATGATTCTGTCGGCCCCGTGGTCCAGTAGCTACGTTCCATAGGTAGAAAATTCTCATGCACCAAGGTGACAACTCTTTCCGCCTCATGGGTGTCAAAAGACCAAATGCAGTGACCAAAGATTACCCATCACCCATCACTCTATGCAAAAACATTTTATTAACGTTAAGGCGCAGTGGTCTAAGGCACTGCATCGCAGTGCTAGCTGTGCCACTAGAGATCCTGGTTCGAATCCAGGCTCTGTCGTAGCCGGCCGCGACTGGGAGACCCCATGGGGCGGCGCGCAATTGGCCCAGCGTCGTCCAGGGTATGGGAGGGAATGGCCGGCAGGGATGTAGCTCAGTTGGTAGAGGATGGCGTTTGCAATGCCAGGGATGTGGGTTCGTTTCCCACAGGGGGGCTGGTATGAATTTTTTTTTTAAATAATAATGTTTGCACTCACTACCTGTAAGTCGCTCTGGATAAGAGCGTCTGCTAAATGACTAAAATGTAAAATGTAAATGTAAGGGAAGGGTGTATGGGCTCGTACAATGATTTTATTAGAGGTAGTCATCATTTGGCTTTCTACGGTTCGGGAATACACTTCGTATTCATTTCTCTTTAATCATTGCATGATCTCACGATTTTTCTGATTTAATTATGGACACTCGCATGTTCACTGTGTTGGTAAAGCATTCCCAAACTAATAGGAAAGGTAAAGGTACGCTAGGTATCATTTCTCAAACTAACACTGCTTTCTGTCCTCTCTTCCATGTTATGCTACCTGCAATGGTGACCACTGGCCACGCTGGGCGATCCATTATTAATCACTGGTTTTCATCATGGCTCCGTCTCCTCTGCCAACGCTGCCGGCTATCTCCTGAGCTATATGCAGCCCGTTCATTTGGCATCGTCGCTGCTTCAATGGCTTCTCTACCTTTATCTACACTGAGGATCATGGGGCGTGGTCCACTGCTTCATACGAATATATACAGCAGTATGGGGACACCCCTTCAAATGAGTGGATTCGGCTATTTCAGCCACACCCGTTGCTGACGGGGTTATAAAATCCAGCACACAGCCATGCAATCTCCATAGACAAACATTGGCAGTAGAAGGGCCTTACTGAAGAGCTCAGTGACTTTCAACGTGGCACCATCATAGGATGCCACCTTTCCAACAAGTCAGTTTGTCATATTTTTGCCCTGCTAGTGCTGTGAAGTGGAAACGTCTAGGAGCAACAACGGCTCAGCCACGAAGTGGTAGGCCACACAAACTCACAGAACAGGACCGCCGAGTGCTGACGCGCGTAGCACATCAAGATCGTCTGTCCTCAATTGCAACACTCACTACCGAGTTCCAAATTGCCCCTGGAAGCAACGTCAGCACAAGAACTGTTCGTTGGGAGCTTCATGTAATGGGTTTCCATGGCCGAGCAGCCGCACACAAGCCTAAGATCACCATGTGCAATGCCAAGCGTCGGCTGGAGTGGTGTAAAGCTCGCCGCCATTGGACTCTGGAGCAGTGGAAACGCTTTCTCTGGAGTGATGAATCACACTTCACCATCTGGCAATCTTGGTTTGGCGGATGCCAGGAGAACTCTACCTGTCCCAATGCACAGTGCCAACTGTAAAGTTTGTTAGAGGAGGAATAATGGTCTTGGGCTGCCCTTTCCTGTTTCAGCATGACAATGCCCCAGTGCACAAAGCGAGGTCCATACAGAAATGGTTTGTCGAGATCGGAGTGGAAGAACTTGACTGGCCGGCACAGGGCCCTGACCTCAACCCCATCAAACACCTTTGAGATTAATTGAAACTCCAACTGCGAGTCAGGCCTATTCACCGAACATCAGTGCCCGACCTCACTAAACAGAGTTAAGAAAATATTTACAAAATAAACCAAATTAAAAAACAAGTAACACAATAAAATAACAATAATGAGGCTGTATACAGGGGGTACCGGTACCAAGTCAACATTGTACCAGCCTACATTGTGTTAAATAAAGTTCTGTCAGCTAAATAACTGTATTAGTCCATTAAACCAGCCTACAGTGTGTTAAACAAAGTTCTGTCCAATGCTTCTTGAAATGTCTAACAAAACCAGTCTATTCTCACATTCTTGTGTTCCTCTTGAGTATTCAAGGTCTTTGAGATCGTGACAAGCATTTTGAACCTTGGTAGCTGTATATTATTCTGTATTCTGTGAAAACAATACTAGTAGGCATATCTACACACTAAGTGTAATGTAGGCATATATACACACTAACATACAGTGGGGAAAAAAATTATTTAGTCAGCCACCAATTGTGCAAGTTCTCCCACTTAAAAATATGAGAGAGGCCTGTAATTTTCATCATATGTACACGTCAACTATAACAGACAAAATGAGAAAAAAAAATCCAGAAAATCACATTGTAGGATTTTTAATGAATTTATTTGCAAATTATGGTGGAAAATAAGTATTTGGTCAATAACAAAAGTTTCTCAATACTTTGTTATATACCCTTTGTTGGCAATGACACAGGTCAAACGTTTTCTGTAAGTCTTCACAAGGTTTTCACACACTGTTGCTGGTATTTTGGCCCATTCCTCCATGCAGATCTCCTCTAGAGCAGTGATGTTTTGGGGCTGTCGCTGGGCAACACGGACTTTCAACTCCCTCCAAAGATTTTCTATGGGGTTGAGATCTGGAGACTGGCTAGGCCACTCCAGGACCTTGAATTGCTTCTTACGAAGCCACTCCTTCGTTGCCCGGGCGGTGTGTTTGGGATCATTGTCATGCTGAAAGACCCAGCCACGTTTCATCTTCAATGCCCTTGCTGATGGAAGGAGGTTTTCACTCAAAATCTCACGATACATGGCCCCATTCATTCTTTCCTTTACACGGATCAGTCGTCCTGGTCCCTTTGCAGAAAAACAGCCCCAAAGCATGATGTTTCCACCCCCATGCTTCACAGTAGGTATGGTGTTCTTTGGATGCAACTCAGCATTCTTTGTCCTCCAAACACGAAGAGTTGAGTTTTGACCAAAAAGTTATATTTTGGTTTCATCTGACTATGACATTCTCCCAATCCTCTTCTGGATCATCCAAATGCACTCTAGCAAACTTCAGACGGGCCTGGACATGTACTGTCTTAAGCAGGGGGACACGTCTGGCACTGCAGGATTTGAGTCCCTGGCGGCGTAGTGTGTTACTGATGGTAGGCTTTGTTACTTTGGTCCCAGCTCTCTGCAGGTCATTCACTAGGTCCCCCTGTGTGGTTCTGGGATTTTTGCTCACCGTTCTTGTGATCATTTTGACCCCACGGGGTGAGATCTTGCGTGGAGCCCCAGATCAAGGGAGATTATCAGTGGTCTTGTATGTCTTCCATTTCCTAATAATTGCTCCCACAGTTGATTTCTTCAAACCAAGCTGCTTACCTATTGCAGATTCAGTCTTCCCAGCCTGGTGCAGGTCTACAATTTTGTTTCTGGTGTCCTTTGACAGCTCTTTGGTCTTGGCCATAGTGGAGTTTGGAGTGTGACTGTTTGAGGTTGTGGGCAGGTGTCTTTTATACTGATAACAAGTTCAAACAGGTGCCATTAAATAATAAGTTACAGGTCTGTGAGAGCCAGAAATCTTGCTTGTTTGTAGGTGACCAAATACTTATTTTCCACCATAATTTGCAAATAAATTCATTAAAAATCCTACAATGTGATTTTCTGGAGAAAAAAAATATTCTCATTTTGTCTGTCATAGTTGACGTGTACCTATGATGAAAATTACAGGCCTCTCTCATCTTTTTAAGTGGGAGAACTTGCACAATTGGTGGCTGACTAAATACTTTTTTCCCCACTGTATAATGAGATACCCTTGATGCTTCATCCCAGACCCGTATGTGCTTAAAGTTACGGAGTGCATCCCAAATGGTACCCTATCCCCCTGTGGGTCCTGGTCAAAAGTGATACTCTGTATCAGGAATAGGTTGCCATTGGAGATTTCCACAATGTTCCACAGCATTGCTGCACAGGGATTCTCATAGCTCTGCGGGGGAACATGAATAGTCGAGGCAGAAAGTAAAAAGGTTTGTCATGTGTTGTTTCGTATTCATCCCCGTCTACTAAACTGCCAGTGAGGCTGTTTTTATTAACTTCACTGAACTGGTTTAAGATATTGATGTTTTCAGATGTACTGTAGGAATATCAAACTTAAAAGGAAGAAGAATCTGCTCACCATTCAGTTCATTTCTCTATAGTCTTCACCATTCAGTTTATTTCTGTCTCTTCTCTTCAGGTTCCTTATTTAACAGCCGCAGTATTCAGACAACAAAGTGTCATGGTTCTTCCCTCGCCATCTTCCTCCATATTCATTAGAAGTAAACACAAGGCTTGTTAAACAAACTGCCCTCTTCAAACAGAATGCATTCTATCCAGCAGTCTGTGTGTGTGAGCTGTAAGTTATATGATCCCATAAACTGGATCACTCCTGTATCTCATTATCAATGACATGGGAGGGAATGTGTTGCTCAGTCAGGCTGATAGTGTAGTAAGACTCCTATAGCAGCTCTGGCTCTGGTCTGTGGTGTGTCTACAGCAGGACTATCAGTGTGTCTACAGCAGGACTATCAGTGTGTCTACAGCAGGACTATCAGTGTGTCTACAGCAGGACTATCAGTGTGTCTACAGCAGGACTATCGGTGTGTCTACAGCAGGACTATCGGTGTGTCTACAGCAGGACTATCATTGTGTCTACAGCAGGACTATCAGTGTGTCTACAGCAGGACTATCAGTGTGTCTACAGCAGGACTATCGGTGTGTCTACAGCAGGACTATCAGTGTGTCTACAGCAGGACTATCAGTGTGTCTACAGCAGGACTATCAGTGTGTCTACAGCAGGACTATCAGTGTGTCTACAGCAGGACTATCGGTGTGTCTACAGCAGGACTATCAGTGTGTCTACAGCAGGACTATCAGTGTGTCTACAGCAGGACTATCGGTGTGTCTACAGCAGGACTATCGGTGTGTCTACAGCAGGACTATCAGTGTGTCTACAGCAGGACTATCAGTGTGTCTACAGCAGGACTATCAGTGCAGGACTATCAGTGTGTCTACAGCAGGACTATCAGTGTGTCTACAGCAGGACTATCAGTGTGTCTACAGCAGGACTATCAGTGTGTCTACAGCAGGACTATCAGTGTGTCTACAGCAGGACTATCGGTGTGTCTACAGCAGGACTATCAGTGTGTCTACAGCAGGACTATCAGTGTGTCTACAGCAGGACTATCGGTGTGTCTACAGCAGGACTATCGGTGTGTCTACAGCAGGACTATCAGTGTGTCTACAGCAGGACTATCAGTGTGTCTACAGCAGGACTATCGGTGTGTCTACAGCAGGACTATCGGTGTGTCTACAGCAGGACTATCGGTGTGTCTACAGCAGGACTATCGGTGTGTCTACAGCAGGACTATCGGTGTGTCTACAGCAGGACTATCGGTGTGTCTACAGCAGGACTATCGGTGTGTCTACAGCAGGACTATCGGTGTGTCTACAGCAGGACTATCAGTGTGTCTACAGCAGGACTATCAGTGTGTCTACAGCAGGACTATCAGTGCAGGACTATCAGTGTGTCTACAGCAGGACTATCAGTGTGTCTACAGCAGGACTATCAGTGTGTCTACAGCAGGACTATCAGTGTATCTACAGCAGGACTATCAGTGTGTCTACAGCAGGACTATCAGTGTGTCTACAGCAGGACTATCAGTGCAGGACTATCAGTGTGTCTACAGCAGGACTATCAGTGTGTCTACAGCAGGACTATCGGTGTGTCTACAGCAGGACTATCAGTGTGTCTACAGCAGGACTATCAGTGCAGGACTATCGGTGTGTCTACAGCAGGACTATCGGTGTGTCTACAGCAGGACTATCGGTGTGTCTACAGCAGGACTATCAGTGTGTCTACAGCAGGACTATCAGTGTGTCTACAGCAGGACTATCAGTGCAGGACTATCAGTGTGTCTACAGCAGGACTATCAGTGTGTCTACAGCAGGACTATCAGTGTGTCTACAGCAGGACTATCAGTGTATCTACAGCAGGACTATCAGTGTGTCTACAGCAGGACTATCAGTGCAGGACTATCAGTGTGTCTACAGCAGGACTATCAGTGTGTCTACAGCAGGACTATCAGTGTGTCTACAGCAGGACTATCAGTGTATCTACAGCAGGACTATCAGTGTGTCTACAGCAGGACTATCAGTGCAGGACTATCAGTGTGTCTACAGCAGGACTATCAGTGTGTCTACAGCAGGACTATCAGTGTGTCTACAGCAGGACTATCGGTGTGTCTACAGCAGGACTATCGGTGTGTCTACAGCAGGACTATCAGTGCAGGACTATCAGTGTGTCTACAGCAGGACTATCGGTGTGTCTACAGCAGGACTATCAGTGTGTCTACAGCAGGACTATCGGTGTGTCTACAGCAGGACTATCAGTGTGTCTACAGCAGGACTATCAGTGTGTCTACAGCAGGACTATCGGTGTGTCTACAGCAGGACTATCAGTGTGTCTACAGCAGGACTATCAGTGTGTCTACAGCAGGACTATCGGTGTGTCTACAGCAGGACTATCAGTGCAGGACTATCAGTGCAGGACTATCAGTGTGTCTACAGCAGGACTATCAGTGTGTCTACAGCAGGACTATCGGTGTGTCTACAGCAGGACTATCAGTGTGTCTACAGCAGGACTATCAGTGTGTCTACAGCAGGACTATCAGTGTGTCTACAGCAGGACTATCAGTGTGTCTACAGCAGGACTATCAGTGTGTCTACAGCAGGACTATCAGTGTGTCTACAGCAGGACTATCAGTGTGTCTACAGCAGGACTATCGGTGTGTCTACAGCAGGACTATCGGTGTGTCTACAGCAGGACTATCAGTGTGTCTACAGCAGGACTATCAGTGTGTCTACAGCAGGACTATCGGTGTGTCTACAGCAGGACTATCAGTGCAGGACTATCAGTGCAGGACTATCAGTGTGTCTACAGCAGGACTATCAGTGTGTCTACAGCAGGACTATCGGTGTGTCTACAGCAGGACTATCAGTGTGTCTACAGCAGGACTATCAGTGTGTCTACAGCAGGACTATCAGTGTGTCTACAGCAGGACTATCAGTGTGTCTACAGCAGGACTATCAGTGTGTCTACAGCAGGACTATCAGTGTGTCTACAGCAGGACTATCGGTGTGTCTACAGCAGGACTATCGGTGTGTCTACAGCAGGACTATCAGTGCAGGACTATCAGTGTGTCTACAGCAGGACTATCAGTGTGTCTACAGTACATGGTGGAAGGCCATCAGTAGAAGTGAATGAAGGCGTGGGTCAGTCGAAGGTTCCAGTATTGTATATTGCCCGGCCATGTCAGCTTTATGGTGATCTGCTAACCCACATACCGGTTAACTGCCTAAATTAAGGAAACACCACCAAAGTGTCTTAATAGGGCATTGGGCCACCATGAGCCAGAACAGCTTCAATCCGCCTTTGCATAGATTCTACAAGTGTCTGGAACTCTATTGGAGGGATGCGACACCATTCTTCCAGGAGAAATGTGGTGTTTTGTTGATGGTGGTGGAAAAAGCTGTCTCAGGTGCCACTCCAGAATCTCCCATAAGTGTTGAATTGGGTTGAGATCTGGTGACTGAGACGGCCATGTCATATGGTTCACATCGTTTTCAGGCTCATCAAATCATTGAGTGACCGCTCGTGCCCTGTGGATGGGGGCATTGTCATCCTATGGGGGCATAGCCACGGTAGCCAAAATAATGGCCTGCACAGCATTTTTAATACATGACCCTAAGCATGATGGGATGTTAATTGCTTAATTAACTCAGGAACCACATCTGTGTGGAAGCACCTGCTTTCAATATACTTTGGATCCCTCATTTCCTCCAGTGTTTATATTATTTGGGCAGTTACCTGCATCTATCATGTTTAATGAAACTATTCTCCCTTGGGGAACTTCACTCAGCTGTTTTGGTAGAATAGTAATTAGGTCTGTGGCATTAAGCTTTCAATCTTCCTCTGCGTTTGTCTCATTAAGCTAAACTTTTATCCCTTCTCGTCGCTCAGCCTGTAGGACCGATCTGTGGAACAGAAACAGGTGTGATGTGTCCCAAGTGGCATCCTATTCTCTACATAGAGGCCTGGTCAAAAGCAGTGCGCTATATAGGAAACGGGCCAAATGGCATCCTATTCTCTACATAGAGGCCTGGTCAAAAGCAGTGCGCTATATAGGAAACGGGGCTATTTCGGAGACAGACTTGGTTTTACTACTGTGAGTGGTGAGTGACGCTCAGCGCCAGGTGTTTTACTACTGAGAGAGAGTCAGTGGCTGGCCATCCTGTCTGTGTTAACTACTGAGAGAGAGTCAGTGGCTGGCCATCCTGTCTGTGTTAACTACTGAGAGAGAGTCAGTGGCTGGCCATCCTGTCTGTGTTAACTACTGAGAGAGAGTCAGTGGCTGGCCATCCTGTCTGTGTTAACTACTGAGAGAGAGTCAGTGGTTGGCCATCCTGTCTGTGTTAACTACTGAGAGAGAGTCAGTGGCTGGCCTTCCTGTCTGTGTTAACTACTGAGAGAGAGTCAGTGGCTGGCCATCCTGTCTGTGTTAACTACTGAGAGACTGTTAGTGGCTGGCCTTCCTGTCTGTGTTAACTACTGAGAGAGAGTCAGTGGCTGGCCATCCTGTCTGTGTTAACTACTGAGAGAGAGTCAGTGGCTGGCCTTCCTGTCTGTGTTAACTACTGAGAGAGAGTCAGTGGCTGGCCTTCCTGTCTGTGTTAACTACTGAGAGAGAGTCAGTGGCTGGCCATCCTGTCTGTGTTAACTACTGAGAGAGAGTCTGTGGCTGGCCATCCTGTCTGTGTTAACTACTGAGAGAGAGTCAGTGGCTGGCCATCCTGTCTGTGTTAACTACTGAGAGAGAGTCAGTGGCTGGCCATCCTGTCTGTGTTAACTACTGAGAGAGAGTCAGTGGCTGGCCATCCTGTCTGTGTTAACTACTGAGAGAGAGTCAGTGGCTGGCCAACCTGTCTGTGTTAACTACTGAGAGAGAGTCAGTGGCTGGCCATCCTGTCTGTGTTAACTACTGAGAGAGAGTCAGTGGCTGGCCATCCTGTCTGTGTTAACTACTGAGAGAGAGTCAGTGGCTGGCCATCCTGTCTGTGTTAACTACTGAGAGAGAGTCAGTGGCTGGCCATCCTGTCTGTGTTAACTACTGAGAGAGAGTCAGTGGCTGGCCATCCTGTCTGTGTTAACTTCTGAGAGAGAGTCAGTGGCTGGCCATCCTGTCTGTGTTAACTACTGAGAGAGAGTCAGTGGCTGGCCATCCTGTCTGTGTTAACTACTGAGAGAGAGTCAGTGGCTGGCCATCCTGTCTGTGTTAACTACTGAGAGAGAGTCAGTGGCTGGCCATCCTGTCTGTGTTAACTACTGAGAGAGAGTCAGTGGCTGGCCATCCTGTCTGTGTTAACTACTGAGAGAGAGTCAGTGGCTGGCCATCCTGTCTGTGTTAACTACTGAGAGAGAGTCAGTGGCTGGCCATCCTGTCTGTGTTAACTACTGAGAGAGAGTCAGTGGCTGGCCATCCTGTCTGTGTTAACTACTGAGAGAGAGTCAGTGGCTGGCCATCCTGTCTGTGTTAACTACTGAGAGAGAGTCAGTGGCTGGCCATCCTGTCTGTGTTAACTACTGAGAGAGAGTCAGTGGCTGGCCATCCTGTCTGTGTTAACTACTGAGAGAGAGTCAGTGGCTGGCCATCCTCTCTGTGTTAACTACTGAGAGCGAGTCAGTGGCTGGCCTTCCTGTCTGTGTTAACTACTGAGAGAGAGTCAGTGGCTGGCCATCCTGTCTGTGTTAACTACTGAGAGAGAGTCAGTGGCTGGCCATCCTGTCTGTGTTAACTACTGAGAGAGAGTCAGTGGCTGGCCATCCTGTCTGTGTTAACTACTGAGAGAGAGTCAGTGGCTGGCCATCCTGTCTGTGTTAACTACTGAGAGAGAGTCAGTGGCTGGCCTTCCTGTCTGTGTTAACTAAACCCTTATTTTACAGCCAGTCAGTCTGGGAGGCTTGGAGGATTACAGACAGCACTACACTACACCACCCTGCACTATGCTCTGTATTGAACTACAGCCTCTATATATAACCCAGAGCTGCACTATGCTCTGTATTGAACTACAGCCTCCCTATATAACCCAGAGCTGCACTATGCTCTGTATTGAACTACAGCCTCTCTATATAACCCAGAGCTGCACTATGCTCTGTACTGAACTACAGCCTCTCTATATAACCCAGAGCTGCACTATGCTCTGTACTGAACTACAGCCACTCTATATAACCCAGAGCTGCACTATGCTCTGTACTGAACTACAGCCTCTCTATATAACCCAGAGCTGCACTATGCTCTGTATTGAACTACAGCCTCTCTATATAACCCAGAGCTGCACTATGCTCTGTACTGAACTACAGCCTCTCTATATAACCCAGAGCTGCACTATGCTCTGTACTGAACTACAGCCTCTCTATATAACCCAGAGCTGCACTATGCTCTGTACTGAACTACAGCCTCTCTATATAACCCAGAGCTGCACTATGCTCTGTACTGAACTACAGCCTCTCTATATAACCCAGAGCTGCACTATGCTCTGTACTGAACTACAGCCTCTCTATATAACCCAGAGCTGCACTATGCTCTGTACTGAACTACAGCCTCTCTATATAACCCAGAGCTGCACTATGCTCTGTACTGAACTACAGCCTCTCTATATAACCCAGAGCTGCACTATACTCTGTACTGAACTACAGCCTCTCTATATAACCCAGAGCTGCACTATGCTCTGTATTGAACTACAGCCTCTCTATATAACCCAGAGCTGCACTATGCTCTGTATTGAACTACAGCCTCTCTATATAACCCAGAGCTGCACTATGCTCTGTATTGAACTACAGCCTCTCTATATAACCCAGAGCTGCATTATGCTCTGTATTGAACTACAGCCTCTCTATATAACCCAGAGCTGCACTATGCTCTGTACTGAACTACAGCCTCTCTATATAACCCAGAGCTGCACTATGCTCTGTATTGAACTACAGCCTCTCTATATAACCCAGAGCTGCACTATGCTCTGTATTGAACTACAGCCTCTCTATATAACCCAGAGCTGCACTATGCTCTGTATTGAACTACAGCCTCCCTATATAACCCAGAGCTGCACTATGCTCTGTATTGAACTACAGCCTCTCTATATAACCCAGAGCTGCACTATGCTCTGTATTGAACTACAGCGTCTCTCTCTACACCAGACTTGGGTTCAGATACTGTTTGAAATCAAGCACTTTGAGCGTTTGATCGAGTCTACCTGGAGTGCCAGATGGGCGGGGTTTGCACTCCTTGGGACTATTCTATTGGATCCATTCTGCCAGGCAAGCTCAATCAAGCCCAGATACAGTATTCATGGGTTGCCCCTCCGTCACTCGGTCTTGTCGTTGCCATTTTTTCAACGTTCTACAGATGCTGCGGTATATTGATGTCCAACTGATGGTTGATTCTCAGTCTTTCTGAACAGAGGCTAATGACTGTTCGGTCAAAATTACACTATAGTGTCCTGGAAGTACGATGACATCGCTAAAGTAGACAAATAATTAGTAGGAATAAACCTTGTCATCATTGATGTTTATTTTAGAGAGATGGCAATGCTGCCATGAGCTAGCAAAGTTTGTCAGAAGTGGCTAGCAATGCTAATGTTAGCTAGCTAAAATGACAGTGCTCTCCCCTTAATCTTAATCAAATCGAAGTTTATTGGTCGTTTACACAGATTTGCAGGTGTAGCGAAATGCTTGTGTTTCTAGCTCCAACAGTGCAGTAATACCTAGCAATACAAAACAATACACACATAATCCCCCAAAAAATGACATTAAGAAATATCAGAACGGGCAATGTCGGAGTCCAGAATATATACAGTGCATTCGGAAAGTATTCAGACCCCTTGACTTTTTCCACACTTTGTTACGTTACAGCCTTATTCTAAAATTGTTTAAATAAAAAAAACTCCTCAATCTACACACAAACCCCATAATGACAAAGCGAAAACAGGTTTTTTGAAATTTGGAAAATGCATTAAAAATAAAAAACAGAAATACCTTATTTACATAAGTATTCAGAACCTTTGCTATGAGACTCGAAATTGATCTTAGGTGCATCCTGTTTCCATTGATCATCCTTGAGATGTTTCTACAACTTGATTGGAGTCCACCTGTGGTAAATTAAATTGATTGGACATGATTTGGAAAGGCACACACCTGTCTATATAAGGTCCCACAGATGACAGTGCATGTCAGAGCAAAAACCAAGCCATGAGGTCGAAGGAATTGTCCGTAGAGCTCAGAGACAGGATTGTGTTGAGGCACAGATCTGGGGAAAGGTACCAAAAAATGTCTGCAGCATTGAAGGTCCCACAGTGGCCTCCATCAGTTTGGAACCACCCAGACTCTTCCTAGAGCTGGCCGCTCGGCCAAACTGAGCAATCGGGGGAGAAGGGCCTTGGTCAGGGAGGTGACCAAGAACCCGATGGTCACTCTGAGAGAGCTCCAGAGTTCCTCTGTGGAGATGGGAGAACCTTCCAGAAGGACAACTATCTCTGCAGCACTCCACCAATCATGCCTTTATGGTAGAGTGGCCAGACGGAAGCCACTCCTCAGTAAAAGTCACATGACAGCCCACTTGGAGTTTGCCAAAAGCCACCTAAAGGACTCTCAGACCATGAGAAACAATATTCTCTGGTTTGATGAAACCAAGATTGAACTCTTTGGCCTGAATGCCAAGCGTCACATCTGGAGGAAACCTGGCACCATCCCTACAATGAAGCATGGTGGTGGCAGCATCATGCTGTGGGGATGTTTTTCAGCGGCAGGGACTGGGAGACTAGTCAGGATCGAGGCAAAGATGAATGGACCAAAGTACAGAGAGATCCTTGATGAAAACCTGCTCCAGAGCCAAGACAAGGCAGGAGTTGCTTCGGGACAAGTCTCTGAATGTCCTTGAGTGGCCCAGCCAGAGCCTGGACTTGAACCCGATCGAACATCTCTGGAGAGACCTGAAAATAACTCTGCAGCAATGCTCCCCATCCAACCTGACAGAGCTTGAGAGGATCTGCAGAGAAGAATGGGAGAAATGTTGCAATGATCCAGAGTCCGTGATACGCGTGTGGAAGATGTTGATAGAATTTTAGTAGCTAGCTAAAGTTTTATAATGCATCTAAAGTCAATCTGGCGACATCACAATAGTGACAAAAGCTTGTCTTACAAAGTATTTGCCTCCTTTTGAAATGTCATTGTGTTTGTAACCCACTCTTCATCTGTACTTATTGAGACTACATTGAGTAGAATGTTCAGCTACGCATCAGTGCTAAAAGGAACCTTCAAAACAATACTGTGACTTAAACGTGCAACCCATGAATTTGAAACGATCTCAAATAGTATTTGAACCCAGCTCTGGTCAGCACAACCTCTCAGCATCACATGCCATCAATTCTACTGTATAATCCCAGACCTTTTGATTAAACTCCATGTGAGATTAAAAAATAAATAATTAACGACCGTTTTTCCTTCCTTCCGTCCTCCCGTCGTCCCTTGTGTTGTGAAATGTTATATTTATTAATTTATATTTCACTGAAATGACTCCCTAGGAAGAAAACCATAGTTCTAAAGTTAAATATGTCTGAGTTTGAGTCATTAAGGGAAGGAGCGGAAGGAGGGCGAGAGAGAGAAAGCGTCCCTTCTCTTATAACACGTCAGTCTCACGGAACACAATTACCTATCAGTACTTTTAATGCAGAGGCCTGTTACATAAAATCTAGATCCTAAAACCACCCCGGTCTAATGTGTGTATTCAGCCAGTGCACTCAACCTAAGGTACTTAAAAACATGTCAGTACATAGCACTGCCTGGATCTAAATAGATCGACTGGATCCCAAATGGCACCTTATTCCCTATGTTCAGTGCCTTCAGAAAGTATTCACACCCCTCAACTTTTTCCACATTTAGTTGTGTTACAGCCTGCTTTTGAAATTGATTAAATATATATTTTTGTGTCACTGGCCTACACACAATACCCAATAATGTCAAAGTGAAATTATGTTTTCATAAAGTTTTACAAATTAATAAAAAATGAAATGTCTTGAGTCAATAAGTATTCAACCCATTTTGTTATGGCAAGCCTAAATACGTTCAGGAGTGAAAATGTGCTTAACAAGTCACATAAGTTGCATGGACTCACTCTGTGTGCAATAATAGTGTTTAACGTGAACATTGAATATCCCTTTGAGCATGGGGAAGTTATTAATTATACAATGGATGGTGTATCAATACACCCAGTCACTAGAATGATACAGGCGTCCTTCCTAACTCAATTTCCAGAGGAAGGAAACCGTTCAGGGATTTCACCATGAGGCCAATGGAGACTTTAAAACGGTTACAGAGTTTAATGGATGTGATAGGAGAAAACTGAGGATGGATCAACAACATTGTAGTTACTCCACAATACTAACCTAATTGACAGAGTGAAAAGAAGGAAGCCTGTACACAATACAAATATTCCAAAAAACATGCGTCCTGTTTGCAACAAGGCACTAAAGTAAAACTGCAAAAAATGTGGCAAAGAAATCAACTTTATTTCCTGAATACAAAGTGTTATGTTTGGGGCAAATCCAACACAACACTGGGTACCACTCTTCATATTTTCAAGCATGGTGGTGGCTGCATCATGTTATGGGTATCTGCTTGTCATCAGCAAGGACTGGGATATTTAGGATAAAAAGAAACAGAATAGCGCTAAGCAACCACTGGGCGGCAAAATCCTGGAGGAAAACCTGGTTCAGTCCGCTTTCCAACAGACACTGGGAGACAAATTCTCCTTTCAGCGGAACATTAACCTAAAACACAAGACCAAATATACCCTGGAGTTGCTTACCAAGACATGGCATTGAATGTTCCTGAGTGGCCTAGTTACAGTTTTGACTTAAATCGGCTTGGAAAATGTATGGCAAGACTTGAAAATGATTTGTCTAGCAATGATCAACAACCAACTTGACCAGAGGCGGACTGGCCGTCTGGCATTTCTGCAAATGCCAGATGGGCTGGTCCATTTTTAGCCCAGTGGGCTTGTCTAAGTAGTTTTTTTTGTGTGTTTTTTTGCCAAAACGGGCCGGTGTGTTAGAAATGTCAGTGCCAATGATTGTTCCCAGTCCGCCACTGAATTTGACAGCGCTTGAAGAATTAAAAAAATAATAATGTGCAAATATTGTACAATCCAGGTGTGTAAAGCTCGTAGAGACTTACCCAGAAAGACTCCCAGCTGTAATCGCTGCCAAAGGTGTTGGCCCAGCGTCGTCCAGGGTAGGGGAGGGAATGGCCGGCAGGTAGCTTGGTTGGTAGAGCATGGCGTTTGCAACGCCAGGGTTGTGGGTTTGATTCCCACAGGGGGCCAGTATGAAATTTTTTAAAAAAGAATGTATGCACTCACTAACTGTAAGTCGCTCTGGATAAGAGCGTCTGCTAAATGACTAAAATGTAAAATGTAACATGTATTGACTCAGAGGTGTGAGCACTTATGTAAATGACATATTTCTGTATTTCATTTTAAGTACATTTGCAAAAATGTCTAAAAACATGTTTTCACTTTGTCATTATGGGGTATTGTGTGTTGATGTGTGTGAAAAAACAACATTTAATCAATTTTGAATTCAGGCTGTAACACAATAAAATGTAGAATAAGTCAAGGGGTATGAATACTTTCTGAAGGCACTGTAGTGCACTACTTTTGACCAGGGCCCTGGTCAAAAGTAGTGCACTACATAGGGAATAGGGTGCCATTTGGGACTCGAAATCCATCTGTAATCCAACGAGATGCCGAAGAGAGCAAAATTATATCTATTTCAATTCACTTTCTTTTTTTATCAGCTCAAGGAATCAGGAGAAGACTGTAACAACCTGATGGAATCAGGAGAGTGGCTCAGAGGCTGCGTCCCAAACAGCACCTTATTCCGTATATATAGTGCACTACTGTTGACGAGGGCCCAATGTATTTTTCTTTTCTTTTTTTAATTGTTGGACATAAAATACTGTAAAAACACCAGGAAATCAGCTCCTTGATATTAATTCAGGAAATCTTATGCGTAATAGAGAGATATATGTGATCGTATACAAATGTAAGAAAGGTTTATAATGGTTTTAGTCAAATATGTGTTTGCGGTTCAATTTGCATTCTACCAGTTGTTTGTATTATGTTCCCGGCCCCCTTATCATCCCCTCAAGAAAAGATTGGCCCACGGCTGTGTCTAGCTGATGAACCCAGATATAGGGAATAGGGTGCCATTTGGGACACATCCAGAGTCTAGTAATTATGTTAATATGTTCCTTTAAAAACGGGCCTGTTAGAACAGCGGCCTTCCTTTGTCCTGGTTTAAATACAGTGGGGAGAACAAGTATTTGATACACTGCCGATTTTGCAGGTTTTCCTACTTACAAAGCATGTAGAGGTCTGTAATTTTTATCATAGGTACACTTCAACTGTGAGAGATGGAATCTAAAACAAAAATCCAGAAAATCACATTGTATGATTTTTAGGTAATTAATTTGCATGACATAAGTATTTGATCACCTACCAACCAGTAAGAATTCCAGCTCTCACCGACCTGTTAGTTTTTCTTTAAGAAGCCCTCCTGTTCTCCACTCATTACCTGTATTAACTGCACCTGTTTGAACTCGTTACCTGTATAAAAGACACCTGTCCACACACTCAATCAAACAGACTCCAACCTCTCCACAATGGCCAAGACCAGAGAGCTGTGTAAGGACATCAGGGATACAATTGTAGACCTGCACAAGGCTGGGATGGGCTACAGGACAATAGGCAAGCAGCTTGGTGAGAAGGCAACAACTGTTGGCGCAATTATTAGAAAATGGAAGAAGTTCAAGATGACGGTCAATCACCCTCGGTCTGGGGCTCCATGCAGGATCTCACCTTGTGGGGCATCAATGATCATGAGGAAGGTGAGGGATCAGCCCAGAACTACACGGCAGGACCTGGTCAATGACCTGAAGAGAGCTGGGACCACAGTCTCAAAGAAAACCATTAGTAACACACTACGCCGTCATGGATTAAAATCCTGCAGCGCACGCAAGGTCCCCCTGCTCAAGCCAGCGCATGTCCAGGCCCGTCTGAAGTTTGCCAATGACCATCTGGATGATCCAGAGGAGGAATGGGAGAAGGTCATGTGGTCTGATGAGACAAAAATATAGCTTTTTGGTCTAAACTCCACTCGCCGTGTTTGGAGGAAGAAGGATGAGTACAACCCCAAGAACACCATCCCAACCGTGAAGCATGGAGGTGGAAACATCATTCTTTGGGGATGCTTTTCTGCAAAGTGGACAGGACGACTGCACCGTATTGAGGGGGCCATGTATCACGAGATCTTGGCCAACAACCTCCTTCCCTCAGTAAGAGCATTGAAGATGGGTCGTGGCTGGGTCTTCCAGCATGACAACGACCCGAAACACACAGCCAGGGCAACTAAGGAGTGGCTCCGTAAGAAGCATCTCAAGGTCCTGGAGTGGCCTAGCCAGTCTCCAGACCTGAACCCAATAGAAAATCTTTGGAGGGAGCTGAAAGTCCGTATTGCCCAGCGACAGCCCCGAAACCTGAAGGATCTGGAGAAGGTCTGTATGGAGGAGTGGGCCAAAATCCCTGCTGCAGTGTGTGCAAACCTGGTCAAGACCAACAGGAAACGTATGATCTCTATAATTGCAAACAAAAGTTTTTTGACGGAATGTTTAAAAAAGGTATAATCTTCGTAAATGATATCATCGGTAGGACTGGTGGAGTTATGTCGCACATGCAGCTAACAAAAACATGTGGAAATGTCTGCTCTACCCAAAATTACAACCAAATAATTGCAGCCTTACCGCAAAAGTGGAAGAGGAAAGTGGAAGGGGGAGAAAGTAAGGAACTTGTCTGTCGGCCTTGCTTTAAAGAACATAATTGGTTAAGGAAAACTGTGATAAATAAAAAAGTATATCAGTTTCACTTAAGGACCAAAGGATTGACAGCCGTCCCATATAGATTGCAAAATAGTTGAAGAGATTTTTGACGTACCGATCCCATGGCATAGTGTTTATGAACTGACACGCAAAACGACACCGGATTCAAAAATTAGAATCTTTCAATTTTAAAATATTATATAAAATTCTTGCTACCAATAGTATGTTATTTACATGGGGGATACAATCTACCCAGCCCTGCAGATTTTGCTGTGAAGAGACAGAATCATTAGATCATTTGTTTTGGTTCTGTCCATTTGTAGCTTGTTTTTGGTCACAGGTCCAGGAATGGCTAAAGGATTGCAATATTTACCTGGAGCTAACCCTGCAGATAGCATTACTGGGTGATCTGAAAAGTCATAGTCAATCGATCAATAATATAATAATACTTTTAGCAAAAATGTTTATTTTTAATTCACAATCAGTAGAAGCAATGAGAATAGAAAGGTTTTGAACTTTTGTAAAACATCACAGTACGGTTGAAATATATATGGCAAATAGAAATCCTATATGGATGGTGTTAAGAGATAGATGGGAGGTATTGAATAGAGTTGAAGGATGGGACTAATAACAAATAACAACAAATAATAACAAGATAACTAATAATGTAAGCATACTGTGTCCATAATAAGTATATAGGTTGTATGTTGGGAGCTTTTGGGAAAGAGCACAGTTAGAAAGATATGGCATATAGAAGCAAACCGGATGGACATCATGAAAATTATCGGAGAGGTTGAGAGTAGAGGTAGTTCAGGAGCAAAAAATAAATAAATAAATAAATATATATATATAATAGAATTTTGTAAAATTAACTCTGTCCATAAGGTGTAGATAGTAAGTATAGACCGGAAGTAGAGGCCTGGGCATTGTTGTTCACTAATTTACCCCAAGTAGGGAAAGGACGGCGGGTTGAAAAGTAATAAAGGCGAGTATATATATAAAAAACATGGGGGATTGGAAGTGATGCAGACAATTACATTGATAGAAGATACAATATATCTGCAATATTAAGCTGATCTACCCCAAGAAAAAGAAAAAAGTAAAGAAAAAAAAAGGGTTCTGTACCAAATATTAAGTTCTGCGTTTCTGATGTATCAAATACTTATGTCATGCAATAAAATGCAAATTAATTACTTAGAAATCATACAATGTGATTTTCGTTTTAGATTCCGTCTCTCACAGTTGAAGTGTACCTATGATAAAAAATTACAGACCTCTACATGCTTTGTAAGTAGGAAAACCTGCAAAATCGGCAGTGTATCAAATACTTGTTCTCCCCACTGTACATAGCCCAGGAGAACATGTGTGTGGTTGTCCCAGATGAGTTGTGTGATGTCATTAGATCTAAAATATATTTTTAGCCGTCTCTTTAATTGACTCCAGCCCTCCGGCAGAGTGATTTGAGACTATCAACTTCCTCATGGTGACGAGGCGTTGTCTTCGGTTCAAGGGGCTGGGATTATTTGCATGCGTCTAAATCCAGTTTCAGGAGCCGGCCAGTCGGATGTGTTGGATCAGCCGTCGGTCTGCTCTCTACAGAGGAGAGGATCAGCCGTCAGTCTGCTCTCTACAGAGGAGAGGATCAGCCGTCAGTCTGCTCTCTACAGAGGAGAGGATCAGCCGTCAGTCTGCTCTCTACAGAGGAGAGGATCAGCCGTCAGTCTGCTCTCTACAGAGGAGAGGATCAGCCGTCAGTCTGCTCTCTACAGAGGAGAGGATCAGCCGTCAGTCTGCTCTCTACAGAGGAGAGGATCAGCCGTCAGTCTGCTCTCTACAGAGGAGAGGATCAGCCGTCAGTCTGCTCTCTACAGAGGAGAGGATCAGCCGTCAGTCTGCTCTCTACAGAGGAGAGGATCAGCCGTCAGTCTGCTCTCTACAGAGGAGAGGATCAGCCGTCAGTCTGCTCTCTACAGAGGAGAGGATCAGCCGTCAGTCTGCTCTCTACAGAGGAGAGGATCAGCCGTCAGTCTGCTCTCTACAGAGGAGAGGATCAGCCGTCAGTCTGCTCTCTACAGAGGAGAGGATCAGCCGTCAGTCTGCTCTCTACAGAGGAGAGGATCAGCCGTCAGTCTGCTCTCTGCAGAGGAGAGGATCAGCCGTCAGTCTGCTCTCTACAGAGGAGAGGATCAGCTGTCAGTCTGCTCTCTACAGAGGAGAGGATCAGCCGTCAGTCTGCTCTCTACAGAGGAGAGGATCAGCCGTCAGTCTGCTCTCTACGGAGGAGAGGATCAGCCGTCAGTCTGCTCTCTACAGAGGAGAGGATCAGCCGTCAGTCTGCTCTCTACAGAGGAGAGGATCAGCCGTCAGTCTGCTCTCTACGGAGGAGAGGATCAGCCGTCAGTCTGCTCTCTACGGAGGAGAGGATCAGCCGTCAGTCTGCTCTCTACAGAGGAGAGGATCAGCCGTCAGTCTGCTCTCTACAGAGGAGAGGATCAGCCGTCAGTCTGCTCTCTACAGAGTAGAGGATCAGCCGTCAGTCTGCTCTCTACGGAGGAGAGGATCAGCCGTCAGTCTGCTCTCTACGGAGGAGAGGATCAGCCGTCAGTCTGCTCTCTACAGAGGAGAGGATCAGCCGTCAGTCTGCTCTCTACAGAGGAGAGGATCAGCCGTCAGTCTGCTCTCTACAGAGGAGAGGATCAGCCGTCAGTCTGCTCTCTACGGAGGAGAGGATCAGCCGTCAGTCTGCTCTCTACAGAGGAGAGGATCAGCCGTCAGTCTGCTCTCTACAGAGGAGAGGATCAGCCGTCAGTCTGCTCTCTACAGAGGAGAGGATCAGCCGTCAGTCTGCTCTCTACAGAGGAGAGGATCAGCCGTCAGTCTGCTCTCTACAGAGGAGAGGATCAGCCGTCAGTCTGCTCTCTACAGAGGAGAGGATCAGCCGTCAGTCTGCTCTCTACAGAGGAGAGGATCAGCCGTCAGTCTGCTCTCTACAGAGGAGAGGATCAGCCGTCAGTCTGCTCTCTACAGAGGAGAGGATCAGCCGTCAGTCTGCTCTCTGCAGAGGAGAGGATCAGCCGTCAGTCTGCTCTCTACAGAGGAGAGGATCAGCCGTCAGTCTGCTCTCTACAGAGGAGAGGATCAGCCGTCAGTCTGCTCTCTACAGAGGAGAGGATCAGCCGTCAGTCTGCTCTCTACAGAGGAGAGGATCAGCCGTCAGTCTGCTCTCTACAGAGGAGAGGATCAGCCGTCAGTCTGCTCTCTACAGAGGAGAGGATCAGCCGTCAGTCTGCTCTCTACAGAGGAGAGGATCAGCCGTCAGTCTGCTCTCTACAGAGGAGAGGATCAGCCGTCAGTCTGCTCTCTGCAGAGGAGAGGATCAGCCGTCAGTCTGCTCTCTACAGAGGAGAGGATCAGCTGTCAGTCTGCTCTCTACAGAGGAGAGGATCAGCCGTCAGTCTGCTCTCTACAGAGGAGAGGATCAGCCGTCAGTCTGCTCTCTACGGAGGAGAGGATCAGCCGTCAGTCTGCTCTCTACAGAGGAGAGGATCAGCCGTCAGTCTGCTCTCTACGGAGGAGAGGATCAGCCGTCAGTCTGCTCTCTACGGAGGAGAGGATCAGCCGTCAGTCTGCTCTCTACGGAGGAGAGGATCAGCCGTCAGTCTGCTCTCTACAGAGGAGAGGATCAGCCGTCAGTCTGCTCTCTACAGAGGAGAGGATCAGCCGTCAGTCTGCTCTCTACAGAGTAGAGGATCAGCCGTCAGTCTGCTCTCTACGGAGGAGAGGATCAGCCGTCAGTCTGCTCTCTACGGAGGAGAGGATCAGCCGTCAGTCTGCTCTCTACAGAGGAGAGGATCAGCCGTCAGTCTGCTCTCTACAGAGGAGAGGATCAGCCGTCAGTCTGCTCTCTACAGAGGAGAGGATCAGCCGTCAGTCTGCTCTCTACAGAGGAGAGGATCAGCCGTCAGTCTGCTCTCTACGGAGGAGAGGATCAGCCGTCAGTCTGCTCTCTACAGAGGAGAGGATCAGCCGTCAGTCTGCTCTCTACAGAGGAGAGGATCAGCCGTCAGTCTGCTCTCTACAGAGGAGAGGATCAGTATGAGCCACCACCACACCTCAATACGTCCTTAATGGCATCCTAGTCCCTATTTAGTTCACTATATTTGTCCAAAGCTCTATTCCCTATCTACACAGGCAGCCCAACTCTATTTTGTTCCTACTAATTGGTCTTTTGACCAATCAGATCAGCTCTGAAAAAGAGCTGATGTGAAAAGATCTAATGTGATTGGTCAAAAGACCAAATACTGGGAAAAAATATCAGAATTGCGCTGCCTGTCTTAACACAGCCTATGGGCTCTGGTCAAAAGGAGTGCACTATATAGGGGATAGGGTGTCATTAGGGACACAGACACCACCGCCACCACACCCCCTCCTCCCTCACCCCCTCCTCCCACACCCCCTCCTCCCTCACCCCACGCTCGGTAGCATCAGCCTGCTAAGGGAGGTAGGGAGGAGCTGTATTTAACGCATATCAACTCTATTCTTTATCCACTTTGTTAGGAGACCTTGAGAGACACTCATGGGTGTTTAACATTAAATACATCTTGACAGCTCTTTAAACAGCCTCCTGTATTAAACATCCAGTCAAACACCTTTCCTAACGTGAGTTCTCTGCAGTGTTATACTGCCGTGGCATCTGGCAGTGTTATACTGCCGTGGCAGCTGACTACCAATCACCTCGTATGTATTCCAGGTATCCGCTACTGTATTTTAATGTCTGACATCTCAGGGCTACATTTTACATTTTTACATTTTTGTCATTTAGCAGACGCTCTTATCCAGAGCGACTTACAGTCAGTGAGTTCATACATTATTATTTTTTTATTTTTTTCATACTACAATTCAACTGTAATTTATATTTCATCCAGTCATCAGTTTGCGTCACATCCAAGGATCTATCTACCGGGTTCCTCGCTTCCTGCTCAAATGATGCGTCCCAAATGGCACCCTATTCTCTATAGACGCTACTACTTTTGAATCAGGCTCTGGTCAGATGTAGTGCACTATATAGGGAATAGGGTGCCATTCGGGACTGAGTGATAGCTGGCAGGCGTAGCTAATCTCAGCTCTTGAGAGAAAAATAGAAAAGTTAATCTTCCGCATCACAGTGAGGTTTATAATAGATATACAAGTCAAAGGTGATGTGGTAGAGATGGATGGGGAGGGGTGGAGAGATGATAGGGGGAGGGGTGGAGAGATGATGGGGGGAGGGGTGGAGAGATGATAGGGGGAGGGGTGGAGAGATGATAGGGGGAGGGGTGGAGAGATGATAGGGGGGAAAGGGGGGGAAGAGATGATAGGGGGAGGGTTGGAGAGATGATGGGGGGAAAGGGGTGGAGAGATGATAGGGCGAGGGGTGGAGAGAGATGCAGAGGGAATAAAGAGGGGGAGGGGTTGAGAGATGATAGGGGGAGGGGTGGAGAGAGGACGGGGGGAGGGGTGGAGAGATGGACGGGGGAGATGAGATGGTGGGGTGGGGAGATGGATGGGGAGGGGTGGAGATGGACGGGCGAGGGGTGGAGATGGACGGGCGAGGGGTGGAGAGATGGATGGATGAGGAGGGGTGGAGGGATGGACGGGCGAGGGGTGGAGAGATGGATGGATGAGGAGGGGTGGAGGGATGGACGTGCGAGGGGTGGAGAGATGGATGGGGAGGAGGGGAGAGATGTGAGGGGAGGGGAGAGATGGATGGAGAGGGGAGGGAGAGATGGATGGGGAGGGGAGGGGAGAGGAGAGATGGATGGAGAGGGGAGGGAGAGATGGATGGGGAGGGGAGAGGAGAGATGGGAGGGGAGAGATGGACGAGGGAGGGGGGAGATGGACGGGGTGGGGAGATGGACGGGGAGGGGTGGAAAGATGGATGAATGGGGAGGGGTGGAGAGATGGATGAATGGGGAGGGGTGGAGAGATGGAATGGGGAGAAGAGATGGATGGATGGGGAGGGGTGGAGAGATGGACGGGTGGGGAGAGAAGATGGACGGGGAGGGGTGGAAAGATGGATGAATGGGGAGGGGTGGAGAGATGGATGAATGGGGAGGGGTGGAGAGATGGATGAATGGGGAGGGGTGGAGAGATGGATGAATGGGGAGGGGTGGAGAGATGGATGAATGGGGAGGGGTGGAGAGATGGATGAATGGGGAGGGGTGGAGAGATGGATGAATGGGGAGGGGTGGAGAGATGGACGGGTGGGGAGGGGAGATGGACGGGGAGGGGTGGAAAGATGGATGAATGGGGAGGGGTGGAGAGATGGAATGGGGAGGGGAGAGATGGATGGATGGGGAGGGGAGAGATGGATGGATGTGGAGGGGTGGAGAGATGGATGAATGTGGAGGGGTGGAGAGATGGATGGATGGGGAGGGGTGGAGAGATGGATGGATGGATGGATGGGGAGGGGAGAGATGGATGGAGGGGAGGGGAGAGATGGATGGAGGGGAGATGGATAGATGGGGAGGGGTGGTGAGATGGATGGATGGGGAGGGGTGAGATAAATGGGGAGAGATGGGAGGGGAGGGGTGGAGAGATGAGATGGGAGGGGGTGAGATGGTGGGGTGGGGAGATGGATGGGGAGGGGTGGAGATGGACGGGCGAGGGGTGGAGAGATGGATGGATGAGGAGGGGTGGAGGGATGGACGGGCAAGGGGTGGAGAGATGGATGGATGAGGAGGGGTGGAGGGATGGACGGGCGAGGGGTGGAGAGATGGATGGGGAGGAGGGGAGAGATGTGAGGGGAGGGGAGAGATGGATGGAGAGGGGAGGGAGAGATGGATGGGGAGGGGAGGGGAGAGGAGAGATGGGAGGGGAGAGATGGATGAGGAGGGGTGGAGGGATGGACGGGCAAGGGGTGGAGAGATGGATGGATGAGGAGGGGTGGAGGGATGGACGGGCGAGGGGTGGAGAGATGGATGGGGAGGAGGGGAGAGATGTGAGGGGAGGGGAGAGATGGATGGAGAGGGGAGGGAGAGATGGATGGGGAGGGGAGGGGAGAGGAGAGATGGGAGGGGAGAGATGGACGAGGGAGGGGGGAGATGGACGGGGTGGGGAGATGGACGGGGAGGGGTGGAAAGATGGATGATGGGGAGGGGTGGAGAGATTGAATGGGGAGGGGAGAGATGGATGGATGGGGAGGGGTGGAGAGATGGATGGATGGGGAGGGGTGGAGAGATGGATGGAGGGGAGGGGAGAGATGGATGGATAAGGAGGGGAGAGATGGATGGAGGGGAGATGGATAGATGGGGAGGGGTGGTGAGATGGATGGATGGGGAGGGGTGAGATAAATGGGGAGAGATGGGAGGGGAGGGGTGGAGAGATGAGATGGGAGGGGTGGAGAGATGGACGGGCGAGGGGTGGAGAGATGGATGGGGTGGAGAGAGATGGATGGATGGGGAGGGGAGAGATGGATGGGGAGGAGAGAGATGGATGGATGGGGAGGGGAGAGATGGATGGAGGGGTGGGGAGGGGTGGAGAGGTGGATAGGGAGGGGAGAGATGGGAGGGGAGAGATGGATGGAGGGGAGGGGGAAAATGGATGGAAGGGTGGGGAGAGATGGATGGAGGGGTGGGGAAAATGGATGGAGGGGTGGGGGAAAATGGATGGAGGGGAGGGGTGGAGAGATGGATGGATGGGGAGGGGAGAGATGGATGGATGGGGAGGGGTGGAGAGATGGATGGAGGGGAGGGGAGAGATGGATGGAGGGGAGATGGATAGATGGGGAGGGGTGGTGAGATGGATGGATGGGGAGGGGTGAGATAAATGGGGAGAGATGGGAGGGGAGGGGTGGAGAGATGAGATGAGATGGGAGGGGTGGAGAGATGGACGGGCGAGGGGTGGAGAGATGGATGGGGTGGAGAGAGATGGATGGATGGGGAGGGGAGAGATGGATGGAGGGTGGGGAGAGATGGATGGATGGGGAGGAGAGAGATAGATGGATGGATGGGGAGGGGAGAGATGGATGGAGGGGAGGGGAGAGATGGATGGAGGGGTGGGGAGGGGTGGAGAGATGGATAGGGAGGGGAGAGATGGGAGGGGAGAGATGGATGGAGGGGAGGGGGAAAATGGATGGAGGGGTGGGGAGAGATGGATGGAGGGGTGGGGGAAAATGGATGGAGGGGAGGGGGAAAATGGATGGAGGGGTGGGGAGAGATGGATGGAGGGGTGGGGGAAAATGGATGGAGAGGTGGGGAGAGATGGATGGAGGGGTGGGGAGAGATGGATGGAGGGGTGGGGAGAGATGGATGGAGGGGTGGGGAGAGATGGATGGATGGGGAGGGGAGAGATGGATGGAGGGGTGGGGAGAGATGGATGGAGGGGTGGGGAGAGATGGATGGAGGGGTGGGGAGAGATGGATGGAGGGGTGGGGAGAGATGGATGGAGGGGTGGGGAGAGACAACCTGTTCCACTACAGGTTGTCCTCTGGTCTGATGAAACAACAATAGAACTGTTTGGCCATAATGACCATCGTTACCTTTGGAGGAAAAAGGGGAACACTTACAAGCCGAAAGAACACCATCCCAACCGTGAAGCACGGGGGTGGCAGCATCATGCTGTGGGGGTGCTTTGCTGCAGGAGGGACTGGTGCACTTCACAAAATAGATGGTATCTGCTCAAATGTTGCGTCCCAAATGGCACGCTATTCTCTATAGACGCTACTACTTTTGAATCGGGCTCTGGTCAGATGTAGTGCACTATATAGGGAATAGGGTGCCATTCGGGACTGAGTAATAGCTGGCAGGCGTAGCTAATCTCAGCTCTTGAGAGAAAAATAGAAAAGTAAATCTTCCGCATCACAGTGAGGTTTATAATAGATATACAAGTCAAAGGTGATGTGGTAGAGATGGATGGGGAGGGGTGGAGAGATGATAGGGGGAGGGGTGGAGAGATGATGGGGGGAGGGGTGGAGAGATGATAGGGGGAGGGGTGGAGAGATGATGGGGGGAGGGGTGGAGAGATGATAGGGGGAGGGGTGGAGAGATGATGGGGGAGGGGTGGAGAGATGATAGGGGGAGGGGTGGAGAGATGATAGGGGGAGGGGTGGAGAGATGATAGGGGGAGGGGTGGAGAGATGAAAGGGGGAGGGGTGGAGAGATGATAGGGGGAGGGGTGGAGAGAGGTGCTGAGGGAATAAAGAGGGGGAGGGGTTGAGAGATGAACGGGAGGAGTGGAGAGAGGGACAGGAGGAGTGGAGAGATGGACGGGGGGAGATGAGATGGTGGGGTGGGGAGATGGATGGGGAGGGGTGGAGAGATGGATGGGGAGGGGTGGAGAGATGGATGGGGAGGGGTGGAGAGATGGATGGGGGAGGGGTGGAGAGATGGATGGGGAAGGGAGAGATGGGAGGGGGGGAGAAATGGACGGGCGAGGGGTGGAGAAATGGACGGGGAGGGGTGGAGAGATGGACGGAGAGGGGTGGAGAGATGGACGGAGAGGGGAGGGGAGAGGAGAGATGGGAGGGAGAGATGGGAGGGGGGAGAGATGGACGGAGAGGGGAGGGGAGAGGAGAGATGGGAGGGGAGAGATGGGAGGGGGGAGAGATGGATGGATGAGGAGGGGTGGAGGGATGGATGGATGGGGAGGGGAGATGGACCTCTGTAGCTCAGCTGGTAGAGCACGGCGCTTGTAACGCCAAGGTAGTGGGTTCGATCCCCGGGACCACCCATACACAAAAATGTATGCACGCATGACTGTAAGTCGCTTTGGATAAAAGCGTCTGCTAAATGGCATATTATTATTATTATTATGGACGGGTGGGGTGGGGAGATGGATGGGGAGGGGTGGAGAGATGGATGAATGGGGAGGGGTGAAGAGATGGATGAATGGGGAGGGGTGAAGAGATGGATTAATGGGGAGGGGTGAAGAGATGGATGATGGGGAGGGGTGGAGAGATGGAATGGGGAGGGGAGAGATGGTTGGATGGATGGGGAGGGGAGAGATGGATGGATGGGGAGGGGAGAGATGGATGGAGGGGTGGGGAGGGGAGAGATGGATGGATGGGGAGGGGAGAGATGGATGGAGGGGTGGGGAGAGATGGATGGAGGGGTGGGGAGATGGATGGGGAGGGGTGGGGAGAGATGGATGGAGGGGTGGGGAGATGGATGGATGGGGAGGGGGAGAGATGGATGGAGGGGTGGGGAGATGGATGGGGAGGGGTGGGGAGGGGAGAGATGGATGGAGGGGTGGGGAGAGATGGATGGAGGGGTGGGGAGATGGATGGGGAGGGGTGGGGAGAGATGGATGGAGGGGTGGGGAGATGGATGGAGGGGTGGGGAGATGGATGGGGAGGGGTGGGGAGGGGAGAGATGGATGGAGGGGTGGAGAGATGGATGGATGGATGGATGGATGGGGAGGGGTGAGATGGATGGGGAGAGATGGGAGGGGAGGGGTGGAGAGATGGATGGGGAGGAGAGAGATGGATGGATGGGGAGGGGAGAGGTGGAGAGATGGATGGGGAGGGGAGGGGTGGAGAGATGGATGGGGAGGGGTGGAGAGATGGATGGGGAGGGGTGGGGTGGAGAGATGGATGGGGAGGGGTGGAGAGATGGATGGGGAGGGGTGGAGAGATGGATGGGGAGGGGAGAGATGGGAGGGGAGAGATGGATGGAGGGGTGGGGAGAGAGGGGAGGGGAGAGATGGGAGGGGTGGGGAAAAATGGATGGAGGGGTGGGGAGAGATGGATGGGGAGGGGAGGGGGGGAGATGGATGGGGAGGGGAGGGGGGGAGATGGATGGGGAGGGGAGGGGGAGATGGATGGGGAGGGGAGAGATGGATGGGGAGGGGAGGGGGGGAGAGATGGATGGGGGGGAGAGATGGATGGGGAGGGGAGAGATGGAGGGGAGGGGAGAGAGATGGATGGGGAGGGGGGAGAGATGGATGGGGAGGGGGGGGAGGGGGGAGAGATGGATGGGGAGGGGAGAGATGGATGGGGAGGGGAGGGGAGGGGGGGAGAGATGGATGGGGAGGGGGGAGAGATGGATGGGGAGGGGGGAGAGATGGATGGGGAGGGGGGAGAGATGGATGGGGAGGGGGGGAGAGATGGATGGGGAGGGGAGGGGAAGGGGGGGGGGGGGAGATGGATGGGGAGGGGAGGGGAGGGGGGGGGGGAGAGATGGATGGGGAGGGGAGAGATGGATGGGGAGGGGAGGGGAGGGGAGGGGGGGAGAGATGGATGGGGAGGGGAGAGATGGATGGGAGGGGGGAGAGATGGATGGGGAGGGGGGGGAGGGGGGAGAGATGGATGGGGAGGGGAGAGATGGATGGGGAGGGGGGGGAGGGGGGAGAGATGGATGGGGGGGGGGGGGGGGGAGAGATGGATGGGGAGGGGAGAGATGGATGGGGAGGGGGGGGAGAGATGGATGGGGAGGGGGGGAGAGATGGATGGGGAGGGGAGGGGAGGGGAGGGGGGGGGGGGGGGGAGAGATGGATGGGGAGGAGGGGAGAAATGGATGGAGGGGTGGGGGAAAATGGATGGAGGGGTGGGGAGAGATGGGTGGGGAGAGACAACCTGTTCCACTACAGGTTGTCCTCTGGTCTGATGAAACAAAAATAGAACTGTTTGGCCATAATGACCATCGTTACCTTTGGAGGAAAAAGGGGAACACTTACAAGCCGAAGAACACCATCCCAACCGTGAAGCACGGGGGTGGCAGCATCATGCTGTGGGGGTGCTTTGCTGCAGGAGGGACTGGTGCACTTCACAAAATAGATGGTATCTTGAGGAAGGAAAATGATGTGTATATATTGAAGCAACATCTCAAGACATCAGTCAGGAAGTTAAAGCTTGGTCGCAAAAGGGTCTTCCAAATGGACAATGACCCCAAGCATACTTCCAAACTTGTGGCAAAATGGCTTAAGGACAACAAAGTCAAGGTATTGGAGTGGCCATCACAAAGCTCTGACCTCATTCCTATAGAAAATGTGTGGGCAGAACTGAAAAAGCGTGTGCGAGCAAGGAGGCCTACAAACCTGACTCAGTTACACCAGCTCTGTCAGGAGGAATGGGCCAAAATTCAACCAACCTATTGTGGGAAGCTTGTGGAAGGTTACCCGAAGCGTTTGACCCAAGTTAAACAATTTTCTACTACAGCTACTCTGTTTTCTACTACAGCTACTCTGTTTTCTACTACAACTACTCTGTTTTCTACTACAGCTACTCTGTTTTCTACTACAGCTACTCTGTTTTCTACTACAGCTACTCTGTTTTCTACTACAGCTACTCTGTTTTCTACTACAGCTACTCTGTTTTCTACTACAGCTACTCTGTTTTCTACTACAACTACTCTGTTTTCTACTACAGCTACTCTGTTTTCTACTACAGCTACTCTGTTTTCTACTACAGCTACTCTGTTTTCTGCTTGTTTTCTGCTACAGCTACTCTGTTTTCTGCTACAGCTACTCTGTTTTCTACTACAGCTACTCTGTTTTCTACTACAGCTACTCTGTTTTCTGCTACAGCTACTCTGTTTTCTGCTACAGCTACTCTGTTTTCTACTACAGCTACTCTGTTTTCTACTACAGCTACTCTGTTTTCTACTACAGCTACTCTGTTTTCTACTACAGCTACTCTGTTTTCTGCTACAGCTACTCTGTTTTCTGCTACAGCTACTCTGTTTTCTGCTACAGCTACTCTGTTTTCTGCTACAGCTACTCTGTTTTCTGCTACAGCTACTCTGTTTTCTGCTACAGCTACTCTGTTTTCTGCTACAGCTACTCTGTTTTCTACTACAGCTACTCTGTTTTCTGCTACAGCTACTCTGTTTTCTGCTACAGCTACTCTGTTTTCTGCTACAGCTACTCTGTTTTCTGCTACAGCTACTCTGTTTTCTACTACAGCTACTCTCTGTTTTTGTTACGTTCTCCCCTCGGGTGTAGTTCGTCAGAGGAGGATAAGTAAATGCCTGTGCCTGGGCACACAAGGTAAACTAGATGGATGGGGAAGAAATGTGGGGTGTAATGAACTGAAATAACCAGACAACAACCAGAACTCAATGTTAGTCCTCGGGGGACGTTTAGTAAGGTAATTAAGCAAAAATAAATATACAACATCCATAAAGAAACAGTAATAAAACAAAAACCAATCAAACAAACCAAGGAAAGTAAGAGAAGGGAATGTTTGGGAACGGGGTCCAAGTAATGAAAATAAACAAAAAGGTCCCTCTTCTACACACCTAATCCTTCCTATCACACTCTAAGCCTTAACCAGCTTTCCTACCTGTTACCAAAAATACAGGGGTGACACCCGCCCGGCTAACCTAGTGTGTAAAACAGTGGGTTATCTACGTGGGAATGTACACCCATGGGCAGAACTACCTTTCCCTTCTCCAGGACCCAGGTAGGGTGGAGTACATCAGGAAGACCGGCTGGAACACAAACAAAGATACATTAAAACAACCAAACAACAAGTGTCCTCCCCTCTGTCTGTTTTCCTTAACAGTTACTCTGTCTGTTTTCTACAACATGTACTCTCTGTTTTCTTCAACAGTTACTCTGTCTGTTTTCCTTAACAGTTACTCTGTCTGTTTTCTTCAACATTTACTCTGTCTATTTTCTACAACAGTTACTCTGTCTGTTTTCTTCAACATTTACTCTGTCTGTTTTCTACAACAGTCACTCTGTCTGTTTTTTTCAACAGTTACTCTGTCTGTTTTCTACAACATTTACTCTGTCTGTTTTCTACAACAGTTACTCTGTCTGTTTTTTTCAACAGTTACTCTGTCTGTTTTCTACAACATTTACTCTGTCTGTTTTCTACAACATTTACTCTGTCTGTTTTCCTTAACAGTTACTCTGTCTGTTTTCTACAACATGTACTCTCTGTTTTCTTCAACAGTTACTCTGTCTGTTTTCCTTAACAGTTACTCTGTCTGTTTTCTTCAACATTTACTCTGTCTATTTTCTACAACAGTTACTCTGTCTGTTTTCTTCAACATTTACTCTGTCTGTTTTCTTCAACATTTACTCTGTCTGTTTTCTACAACAGTTACTCTGTCTGTTTTCTACAACATGTACTCTGTCTGTTTTCCTTAACAGTTACTCTGTCTGTTTTCTACAACATGTACTCTCTGTTTTCTTCAACAGTTACTCTGTCTGTTTTCCTTAACAGTTACTCTGTCTGTTTTCTACAACATTTACTCTGTCTGTTTTCTTCTATTAGTTGTATTCTTACTGGAGCCATCAGTGACTTGTAGCATTAAGTGTACAGGCTCACTCTACAAGTTGTATTCACATGTGATTTTAACAACTAACGTTCACTTAACTTCTACCCTAACCATATATGTAAATAAATGTAACAATATTCCTTGAGTTTTAGCTCAGCCATGTTGCTAATAGGTCTATATATGTTGGCTCGGCCTTCTATAAGTCAATAAATTAACCTTATTAGCATAAAATAAATATGCTATATTAGCTATGCAGAGCCGTGTTCGGGTCAACTCAGGTCTGGTTAGATAGACCCGAGACCCGATGACAATCAAACAGGGCCCGGACCCGAGTTTGGGTGTCCCGGGTCGTGTCTCGGGTATTCGTGTTCGGGTGGATCCTTGAAGACCTCTAGCACACACAGTCACCTCACACTGTCTGGACTGGGGGGGGGGGGGGGGGTGAAAAAAGCATATAGGCTATTTCCACTTCCTGCTTTTATTCCCACTCGTTATGTGGCATCTGGGTCGAACAGTTTATTAAGAGAACAATGGTCAGAATAGCATCAGGTATAGAAAGTGCATCCCCTCCACTCTCCTGCCTTGATTTATCTGGACAACATTTGTCGTCGGTGTCACAAGAACAGCTGTTTAGTTCACCTTTTTGTATTCTAATGACCCTGAAGGACACTGGTTTAACAGGGGTTATGCATAAAACTGGGGGGGGGGGAAAAGGCTCGTTTATTTTCCCCCAACCATGTTGTCATGCCGTTTTGTGTTTTTGGCTGTTTGAGGCATTTCTTCCTTATGCTTTTTGACTGAATGTAGAGACATTGCTTCTCTCGCTCTTTCTGAGTCTCTTGTCTTATTGACTCCTGAGGTAGGAGTAACATATTGTTGTTTTTGAGGAATTAGGTATTCTGTAGTTGTGGCGGGTCAGCCGTGGTCATCTGATGTCATACAGTTTGACGGTCTGAATGGTCAGCCGTGGTCATCTGATGTCATACAGTTTGACGGTCTGAATGGTCAGCCGTGGTCATCTGATGTCATACAGTTTGACGGTCTGAATGGTCAGCCGTGGTCATCTGATGTCATACAGTTTGACGGTCTGAATGGTCAGCCGTGGTCATCTGATGTCATACAGTCTGATGGTCTGAATGGTCAGCCGTGGTCATCTGATGTCATACAGTCTGACGGTCTGAATGGTCAGCCGTGGTCATCTGATGTCATACAGTTTGACAGTCTGAATTGAGTTTGTGCTCTGTGACATCCCTGCAGGCCAACCCCACCCTCCACATCCTAATTGGTGTGATTCTGAACTGCCGTGCCCAAGGCCACTCGTCTAATTGGCTAATTGACCTGCAAGAAATTGTGGCCAACGGCCTCTCTTCTCGGCACTCCCCTGCATATCATGGGTTACATCCCAAATGGCACCCTATTCCCTATACAGTGCACTACTTTTGGCCAAAGCCCTATGGGTCCTGGTCAAAAGTAGTGCACTATAAAGGGAATAGGGCGTCATTTGGGACTCTCAGCACAATCAAGCGCATCTCAAACTTTCCATGGCTACTGTCTGTAGCTTCACAGCTTTATATAGAGAGACATGCAGGGTCCCCTTGTCCCAGATATGCTGCTGTTTCCTCTTCAACTTCAGAGAGAGAGAGATTGGGGGGGGGGGGGTGGGGAGAGATACAGAGATGAAGAGAGAGAGAGATGGGGAGAGAGAGAGGGAGATGGGGAGAGAGACAGAGATGAAGAGAGAGAGAGATGGGGAGAGAGAAAGAGAGACAGAGATGAAGAGAGAGAGAGATGGGGAGAGAAAGAGAGAGAGAGATGGGGAGAGAGAAAGAGAGACGGAGATGAAGAGAGAGAGAGATGGGGAGAGAAAGAGAGACAGAGATGAAGAGAGAGAGACATGGGGAGAGAGTGATGGGAGAGAGACAGAGATGAAGAGAGAGAGAGATGGGGAGAGAAAGAGAGACAGAGATGAAGAGAGAGAGAGAGATGGGGAGAGAGACAGAGATGAGAGGGAGAGAGAGACCGAGATGAAGAGAGAGATGGGGAGAGAGAGAGAGAGAGAGAGACCGAGATGAAGTGAGAGAGAGACAGATGAAGAGAGAGAGAGAGATGGGGAGAGAGAGAGACCGAGATGAAGAGAGAGATGGAGAGAGAGAGATAGGGAGATGGGGAGAGAGACAGAGATAAAGAGAGAGAGAGATGGGGAGAGAGAAAGAGAGACAGAGATGAAGAGGGAGAGAGATGGGGAGAGAAAGAGAGACTGATATGAAGAGAGAGAGAGATGGGGAGAGAAAGAGAGACAGAGAGATGGGGAGAGAGACAGAGATGAAGAGAGAGAGATGGGGAGAGAAAGAGAGACAGAGATTAAGAGAGAGAGAGATGGGGAGAGAAAGAGAGACAGATGGGGAGAGAAAGAGATGGGGAGAGAGACAGAGATGAAGAGAGAGAGAGATGGGGAGAGAGACAGAGATGGAGAGAGAGAGAGACAGAGACAGAGATGAAGAGAGAGAGAGAGATGGGGAGAGAGACAGAGATGGAGAGGGAGAGAGAGACCGAGATGAAGAGAGAGATGGGGAGAGAGAGAGAGAGACCGAGATGAAGAGAGAGCGAGAGATGGGGAGAGAGAGAGACCAAGATGAAGAGAGGGGGAGAGAGAGAGACCAAGATGAAGAGAGAGAGAGATGAAGAGAGAGAGAGATGGGGAGAGAGAAAGACAGATGGAGAGAGAGAGATGGGGAGAGAGAGAGACCGAGATGAAGAGAGAGAGAGATGGAGAGAGAGAGAGATGAAGAGAGAGAGAGATGGGGGGAGAGAGAGAGAGACAGAGATGAAGAGAGAGAGAGAGAGAGAGAGATGGGGAGAGAGAGAGAGACCGAGATGAAGAGAGAGATGGGGAGAGAGAGACCGAGATGAAGAGAGAGAGAGATGGGGAGAGAGAGAGAGAGACCGAGATGAAGAGAGAGAGAGATGGGGAGAGACAGCGAGTTTTGTAGACTTCAAGAAAGCATTTGATTCAATTTGGCACAAAGGTATTTTTTTATAAACTAATAGAAAGTGGTATTGGAGGTAAAACATATGTCATTAAATCAATGTACACTAATAACACATTTGTGATTTTAAATTGGCAACAAGCAAACAGACTTCTTCTCTCAGGGACGTGAGTGAAACAGGGCTGCCCAGTAAGTCCAACACTATTTAACATCTACATTAATAAATTGGCAAAAACATTAGTCGAATCGGCAGCACCTGGTCTCACCCTACACAACACTGAAATCAAGTGTCTGCTGTACGCAGATGACCTGGTCCTACTGTCTCTCACTAAGGAGTGGTTACAGCAGCATCTAGATCATCTGCCACAGGCTCTGTCAGACTTGGGCTCTGACCATTAATCTAAAAAAAAATGAATTAAATTATTTTCCAAAAGAGGTCTATTTGGACACTTCTATTAGAACACACCAAAAACGACACGTATCTAGGACTAAAAACACAGGTAGCTTTCACATGGCTGTGAATGAGCTGAGAGACAAAGCAAGAAGAGCTCATAATCTATGCCATTAAAAGGAATATTAAAATCGAAATTCCAATTAGAATCTGGCTCAAAACTTTCCAATCAGTTATTGAACCAATTGCTCTATATGGCAGCGAAGTATGGGGTCCGCTCTCTAATAATGAATTTACTAAATGGGACAAACATCCAATCGAAATACTGCATGCAGTGTTTTGCAAGACTGTATTGCAAGTGTAAAGAAAAACTCAAAATAATACCCCGTCCTTATTCGAATAGAAAAAAGATCCATCAAATTTTACAACAATCTAAAAACAAGCGACCACAAAACATTTCATCACACAGCTCTACAATGTCAAGAGATGAAACAAGAGAAGAGTCCCCTCAGCCAGCTGGTTCTGAGACTCAGTTCACTAACCCAAACCAACCTCATAGAGCCTCAGGACAGCACTCAGAAAATCTGGGCCAACCAAATCATCACAAAGCAAAATGAAAAATATATCACCTATTGGAAAGACACCACAAAAAATCAAAGTAAGCTTCAATGCTATTTGGCTCTAAACAGACAGTACATGGTGGCAGACTATCTGACCACTGTGACTGATAGAAAACTGAGGAAAACAATGACTAGGTACAGACTCAGTGAGCACAGTCTGGCTATAGAGACCGGTCGTCACAGGCAAACCTGGCTGCCCAGAGAGGACAGGCTGTGCTCACTCTGCCCCCGGGGAGAGGTAGAGACAGAGCTGCATTTCCTATTACACTGTGACCAATACTCAGACCTAAGAGAATATTTATTTCCCCAAATTATCATTCAGTACAAAGAATTTGAAACTATAAAAGAGGAAGAAAAAATCTATTATTTATTTGGTGAAAAGCCAAAATATGCATGTGTCCTCCTGCCACAACCTGAGGGACAGCCAGTAAAAAGTGCAATGTAATGTCAATATTATTTTCCCGTTTTGTTTTGTCTTTCATACCATGTAATGTGTCTTCTCAGTCAGGTTGAGACTGGTCGACTACTATTGCTTTAATGTATTGTTATTCTCATTAATATTGTAGTTGTAGTTGCTGTTAATGGTAATCCCATTTCCACTACTACTATTATTATTATTGCTGTTGGTCCCACCATTTTTGTTATATCTATACTTTGACAATGTAAGTAATTTAACTTGCCATGTCAATAAAGTCTATTGAATTAAATTGAATTGACAGAGATGAAGGGAGAGAGAGAGAGATGTTTTATTTTTAGAAACATTTTATTGGCATCATTTAGCTACTACACATAGCTACCATACATAGGTACCATACATAGCTACCATACATAGCTACCATACATAGCTACTATACATAGCTACCATACATAGGTACCATACATACAGTAGCTACTAAACTGTACCTAGCTACTATACATAGGTACCATACATAGCTACCATACATAGGTACCATACATAGCTACCATAAATAGCTACCATACATAGCTACCATACATATCTACCATAAATAGCTACCATACATAGCTACCATACATAGCTACCATACATAGGTACCATACATAGGTACCATACATAGCTACCATAAATAGCTACCATACATAGCTACCATACATAGCTACCATACATAGCTACCATAAATAGCTACCATACATAGCTACCATACATAGCTACCATAAATAGCTACCATACATACAGTGGGGGAAAAAATTATTTAGTCAGCCACCAATTGTGCAAGTTCTCCCACTTAAAAAGATGAGAGAGGCCTGTAATTTTCATCATAGGTACACGTCAACTACGACAGACAAAATGAGAAAAAAAAATCCAGAAAATCACATTGTAGGATTTTTTATGAATTTATTTGCAAATTATGGTGGAAAATAAGTATTTGGTCAATAACAAAAGTTTCTCAATACTTTGTTATATACCCTTTGTTGGCAATGACACAGGTCAAACGTTTTCTGTAAGTCTTCACAAGGTTTTCACACACTGTTGCTGGTATTTTGGCCCATTCCTCCATGCAGATCTCCTCTAGAGCAGTGATGTTTTTGGGGCTGTCGCTGGGCAACACGGACTTTCAACTCCCTTTCAACTCCCTCCAAAGATTTTCTATGGGGTTGAGATCTGGAGACTGGCTAGGCCACTCCAGGACCTTGAAATACTTCTTACGAAGCCACTCCTTCGTTGCCCGGGCGGTGTGTTTGGGATCATTGTCATGCTGAAAGACCCAGCCACGTTTCATCTTCAATGCCCTTGCTGATGGAAGGAGGTTTTCACTCAAAATCTCACGATACATGGCCCCATTCATTCTTTCCTTCACACGGATCAGTCATCCTGGTCCCTTTGCAGAAAAACAGCCCCAAAGCATGATGTTTCCACCCCCATGCTTCACAGTAGGTATGGTGTTCTTTGGATGCAACTCAGCATTCTTTGTCCTCCAAACACGACGAGTTGAGTTTTTACCAAAAAGTTCTATTTTGGTTTCATCTGACCATATGACATTCTCCCAATCCTCTTCTGGATCATCCAAATGCACTCTAGCAAACTTCAGACGGGCCTGGACATGTACTGGCTTAAGCAGGGGGACACGTCTGGCACTGCAGGATTTGAGTCCCTGGCGGCGTAGTGTGTTACTGATGGTAGGCTTTGTTACTTTGGTCCCAGCTCTCTGCAGGTCATTCACTAGGTCCCCCCGTGTGGTTCTGGGATTTTTGCTCACCGTTCTTGTGATCATTTTGACCCCACGGGGTGAGATCTTGCGTGGAGCCCCAGATCAAGGGAGATTATCAGTGGTCTTGTATGTCTTCCATTTCCTAATAATTGCTCCCACAGTTGATTTCTTCAAACCAAGCTGCTTACCTATTGCAGATTCAGTCTTCCCAGCCTGGTGCAGGTCTACAATTTTGTTTCTGGTGTCCTTTGACAGCTCTTTGGTCTTGGCCATAGTGGAGTCTGGAGTGTGACTGTTTGAGGTTGTGGACAGGTGTCTTTTATACTGATAACAAGTTCAAACAGGTGCCATTAATACAGGTAACGAGTGGAGGACAGAGGAGCCTCTTAAAGAAGAAGTTACAGGTCTGTGAGAGCCAGAAATGTTGCTTGTTTGTAGGTGACCAAATACTTATTTTCCACCATAATTTGCAAATAAATTCATAAAAGATCCTACAATGTGATTTTCTGGAAAAAAAATTCTCAATTTGTCTGTCATAGTTGACGTGTACCTATGATGAAAATTACAGGCCTCTCTCATCTTTTTAAGTGGGAGAACTTGCACAATTGGTGGCTGACTAAATACTTTTTTTCCCCACTGTAGCTACCATACATAGCTACCATACATAGCTATCAAACATAGGTACCATACATAGCTACCATACATAGCTACCATACATAGCTACCATACATAGCTATCAAACATAGGTACCATACATAGCTACCATACATAGCTACCATACATAGCTACCATACATAGCTATCAAACATAGGTACCATACATAGCTACCATACATAGCTACCATACATAGCTACCATACATAGCTATCAAACATAGCTACCATACATAGCTATCAAACATAGGTACCATACATAGCTACCATACATAGCTACCATACATAGCTACCATACATAGCTACCATACATAGCTATCAAACATAGCTACCATACATAGCTATCAAACATAGGTACCATAAATAGCTACCATACATAGCTACCATACATAGGTACCATACATAGCTACCATAAATAGCTACCATACATAGCTACCATACATAGGTACCATACATAGCTACCATACATAGCTACCATACATAGGTACCATACATAGCTACCATACATAGCTACCATACATAGCTACCATACATAGGTACCATACATAGCTACCATACATAGCTACCATACATAGCTATCAAACATAGGTACCATACATAGCTACCATACATAGCTATCAAACATAGGTACCATACATAGGTACCATACATAGCTACCATACATAGCTATCAAACATAGGTACCATGCATAGCTACCATACATAGCTACCATACATAGCTATCAAACATAGGTACCATACATAGCTACCATACATAGCTATCAAACATAGCTACCATACATAGGTACCATACATAGCTACCATACATAGCTACCATACATAGCTACCATACAATGCTCTGTAATTGAGCACCAAAGACAGAAAGAGAGAGAGGAGGAGACAGAACAATGTGGGGAAAGACAGACAGACAGAAAGATTGTAATGTAGATATTAGGGACTTCAGATAGATCCAAACCCCTACTTATTAACTGATACCTTAGTGAGAGCAGAGTCTGAGCCAGCCTGGAGAGGAGAGAGGAAGTAGAATGGAGTGCTGTTGCATTTTGTTGGTTTACAGGAGAACTGAAAAATAATAACACTGCATCTGTTCAGTCATATAATTGGTCCTACACAGCTTCTTGTTATGTCTCACTGCTTTCTCTTTCATCACAAACAAACCATACATAGCTACCATACATAGCTACCATAAATAGCTACCATACATAACTACCATACATAGATACCATACATAGCTAACATACATAGCTACCATACATAGCTACCATACAAAGCTACCATACATAGCTACCATACAAAGCTACCATACAAAGCTACCATACATAGCTACCATACAAAACTACCATACATAGCTACCATACATTGGTACCATACATAGCTACCATACAAAACTGCCATACATAGCTACCATAAATAGCTACCATACATACAGTGGGGAGAACAAGTATTTGATACACTGCCGATTTTGCAGGTTTTCCTACTTACGAAGCATGTAGAGGTCTGTAATTTTTATCATAGGTACACTTCAACTGGGAGAGACGGAATCTAAAAACAGGAAACGTATGATCTCTGTAATTGCAAACAAAGGTTTCTGTACCAAATATTAAGTTCTGCTTTTCTGATGTATCAAATACTTATGTCATGCAATAAAATGCAAATTAATTACTTAAAAATCATTCAATGTGATTTTCTGGATTTTTGTTTTAGATTCCTTCTCTCACAGTTGAAGTGTACCTATGATAAAAATTACAGACCTCTACATGCTTTGTAAGTAGGAAAACCTGCAAAATCGGCAGTGTATCAAATCCTTGTTCTCCCCACTGTAGCTACCATACATAACTGGACTATACGCAAAGCTAGCCTTCATTCTGAACATCAGCAAATTCACAACTCACTGAAGACCAGAGCAGGACTGCGTCCCAAACGGCACCCTATTCCCTACATAGTGCACTACTTTAGACCAGGCTCTGGGAATAGGGAAGAGGGTGCCATTTGGGATGCAGACAGGAACAATGGAAGGGTGATTATCTTCCAGTCTGTAGTGGACCCCCCCTACTCAAACTAGTTTTGTGATCCCAGTGTTCTCTGCTCAGCAATAGAACAGTGTCAGTCTTGTGAAAATCTCAACTGGCAAACAGTGGTAGCTTAGATTTGAACTGTGTTACTACAGGATAGAAGTATCAGTTTATTTTTGCATGTGTTTGAGATGTTTTTCTGCGTGAACAGTGTTCGTATTGATCTAAATCGGACAGCCATGGCTGCTTACCGTTGTTATTTTCCACACATCTACACAAATATGGATTTTTAAGGAAAGCCTACTGGCATTTCGTCTACGAGGCATTTTTACGAACGAGCCCCATTGTGGGATGAACTCATAATTTCCATATCCGCTTTCATTGATGTTTTCTCACTCTTTCAGTCCGCAGAGGACACCAGAAACAGCCAGCTAATACGGGAGTTAAACTCAGCGACACTGGATCCACTACTGCTTAAATAAACTACCCAATGAGCTGTGCTATACGAATGTAATCCACAGCTTTATGCTGGTTTCCGGTTGATGCTCATCAGCTTCTGGCATCATATCCTCTACTCCAGTCTCCAGGCTTCTCGCTTCTGGTTGAATTCCCTCTAACCCTACTGGATAATAGAGGTGTAGGCTAGGCTAGGCTAGGCTAGGCTAGGCTAGGCTAGGCTAGGCTAGGCTAGGCTAGGCTAGGCTAGGCTACCTAACTAACAATGCTTTAGTTAATTTGTCATCCTCTTAATGTGGTATTCACCTGGCTCACATGCCGCTGTTTGTACATTGATAGTGGTGGTCAAAACAACGTCACTATATAGGGAATAGGGTGCCGTTTGGGATACAGCCAGTGCTGAGTCACACTACGCTCATGTCCAGAGACTTGCTAATTAGCTGTCATCACCGGGCCATGGCAACCGTAGTTTTAGCAATAGCCCCAAACCCTCTTGTCTCTCCCGGAGTGGAGCTAGAACAATAATATGTTTTAAGGTTGTTATTTCTACTTTCAGGGAAAGGTAGAGTGTGGAATAATACCGGGCAACGGTACCTTACCGGCAGCGATAACGGGAATCGGCAGGTTGAGTTAGTGTGTGTCAGGAGATTCAGCGTCCCTGATCTCCCTTTGAGTAACAGTGATTTACAGCTTAGACAGGAGAAGACACTCAACATTAACTCCTAGAGAAAACTAAACACATTGACTCCATGAACAAATGGCTGATCTGGGTTTTAAACCAAAAAGCTGTTAAATATTATATATGTTATATATATATATATATATATATATATATATATATATATATATATATATATATATATATATAATATAATATAATATAATTATTGTAAAATTAACTGTGTCCATAAGGTGTAGATAGTAAGTATAGACCGGAAGTAGAGGCCTGGGCATTGTTGTTCACTAATTTACCCCAAGTAGGGAAAGGATGGCGGGGTTGAAAAGTAATAAAGGGGAGTATATATATAAAAAACATGGAGGATTGGAAGTGATGCAGACAATTACATTGATAGAAGATACAATCTATCTGCAATATTAAGCTGATCCATTCCCCCCCCCCCCCAAAAAAAAATAAAAAAATTAAAATAACGGTTAAATAGTCAGAAGCTTTATTATTCATAAAGTGTTCATTTTCTGTCTTTATACAGTAGCTGTACTAGCCTGCATCAGTATTGATAAGAAAATATAGTTGTTTCTGATATCTCTGCAGGTCTGGTCTGCCCCAGGTGTTATGAGAGGAGACAGGTTACATAGTTACTATACAGCTGTTTAAACCCCTGACCAAACCTGCCCCTGCCTGGGGAGAATGTGCTAGAAACGGCAAACTCGATGCTTGCCTGAGGCATGCTTTACTTCACGCCCCTCTCGTCATAGTCTCTCTGTGTGTTTCAGATGAAATAATCGCGTGGCTCCATTTCGGAGTGCAGCGCCTAATTTTTAAATTGGCGACTTTTTCTCTCGCCAATTTCTCTTTCACCCTGTTCACTCGGGATTACACTTCAATGCTTCTGAAAGTGTGTTTGTCAATGCTTCTGAAAGTGTGTTTGTGTGCGCGCTTCTGAAAAGTATTCTCCTGCACTCAGAACTCAAATGGTAACCTTATTCCCTGTATAGCTCCCTATGGGGGAAATTCAGACCTGAGTTAAGAGTGTGTAAATGGAACACAATTCCCTTTTTATGCACTTTTCTCTCTCTCTTTGTATTCTGTCCTTGAATTTAAGCATGAGAACGGCATGGTATTTCACCCGCTATTCGTTTCCAAGTGGAAAAAAGCATCAGCTTCATTTCCCCCCCAATAGATATAACAGCATTCTCCACGCACTGTAATATACAACTTCATAAGAGCTATTGATAAGAGCTAGGTAACTGAGCAAGCCGTTTGGATAAGGGAATTGTAAATATAAATGTTTTAGATCTATTTGACCTTATGGTCGCTGGAGACAAATGTGAAACCAGTCATATGGCAGCAAACTGAAGCAACACATCAACATGTCACCTTTTCCAGTCAAGTTTATGAAATGCTGTGCCATTATTCAGAATTTTACTGCCTTTTAACTTGCAGGGATTAGCAGTCTCGATTGTCTTCGTTATAGGCTACCCTGACTTTCTCTGTTTCCTATTTCAAATCAAATCAAATTTTATTGGTCAAATACACATATTTAGCAGATGTCATTGCAGGTGTAGTGAAATGCTTGTGTTCCTAGCTCCAACAGTGCAGTAATATCTAACAATACACAACAATACACACTAATCTAAAAGTAAAAGAATGGAATACCAGGTGACTACCTCATTGAAGCTGTCATCAAGGCAAAGGGTGGCTATTTGAAGAATCATTTGTTTAACACTTTTATGGTGACTACATGATTTCATATGTGTTATTTCATAGTTTTGATGTCTTCATTATTATTCTACAATGTAGAAATAGTAAAAAAGAAAGAAAGAAAAAGCCTTGAATGAGTAGGTGTGTCCAAACTTTTGACTGATACTGTATATATGATGAGATGTATAGACATTATGGACAGTATATGGGTAGAATATGTAGTATATCTGAATAATACGTAGGATAGAATAGTATATGCACAGCAATAGTTAAATAGGATGGACCTTGACTAGAATACAGTACATACACATGAAATGGGTAAAACAGTATGTAAACATTATTAATAAAGTATATACAGTTGAAGTCGGAAGTTTACATACACTTAGGTTGGAGTCATTAAAACTTGTTTTTCAACCACTCCACACATTTCTTGTTAACAAACTATAGTTTTGGCAAGTCGGTTAGGACATCTACTTTGTGCGTGACACAAGTAATTTTTCCAACAATAGTTTACAGACAGATTATTTCACTTATAATTCAATGTATCACAATTCCAGCGGGTCAGAAGTTTACATACACTAAATTGACTGTGCCTTTAAACAGCTTGGAATATTCAGGAAAATGATGTCATGGCTTTAGTAGTTTCTGATAGGCTAATTGACATCGTTTGAGTCAGTTGGAGGTGTACCTGTGGATGTATTTCAAGGCCTACCTTCAAACTCAGTGCCTCTTTGCTTGACATCATGGGAAAATCGAAAGAAATCAGCCAAGACCTCAGAAAAAAGCCAGACTACGGTTTGCAACTGCACATGGGGACAAAGATCGTACTTTTTAGAGAAATGTCCTCTGGTCTGATGAAACAAAAATAGAACTCTTTGGCCATAATGACCATCGTTATGTTTGGAGGAAAAAGGGGGTTGCTTGCAAGCCGAAGAACACCATCCCAAACGTGAAGCACGGGGGTGGCAGCATCTTGCTGTGGGGGTGCTTTGCTGCAGGAGGGACTGGTGCACTTCACAAAATAGATGGCATCATGAGGAAGGAATATTATGTGGATATATTGAAGCAACATCTCAAGACATCAGTCAGGAAGTTAAAGTTTGGTCGCAAATGGGTCTTCCAAATGGACAATGACCCAAAGCATACTTCCAAAGTTGTGGCAAAATGGCTTAAGGACAACAAAGTCAAGGCATTGGAGTGGTCATCACAAAGCCTTGACCTCAATCCTATAGAAAATGTGTTGGCAGAACTGAAAAAGTGTGTGCGAGCAAGGAGGCCTACAAACCTGACTCGGTTACACCAGCTCTGTCAGGAGGAATGGGCCAAAATTCACCCAACTTATTGTGGGAAGCTTGTGGAAGGCTACCCAAAACGTTTGACCCAAGTTAAACAATTTAAAGGCAATGCTACCAAACACTAATTGAGTGTATGTAAATTTCTACTATTATTCTGACATTTCACATTCTTAAAATAAAGTGGTGATCCTAACTGACCTAAGACAGTGAATGTTTACTAGGATTAAATGTCAGGAATTGTGAAAAACTGAGTTGAAATGTATTTGGCTAAGGTGTATGTAAACTTCCGACTTCAACTGTACATATGAAATGGGTAAAACAGTATGTAAACATTATTAAAGTGACCAGTGTTCCATGACTATGTCCTGTACGTGGGCCAGCAGCCTCTAAGGTGCATGGTAGAGTCTCCAGGTGGTAGCCGGCTAGTGACTGTGACTAAAGTTTAGGGCAGAGTACTGGGGGAGGCCTGCTAGTGATGACTATTTAACAGTCTGAAGGCCTTGAGATAAAAGCAGTTTTTTCAGTCTCTCTGTCCCAGCTTTGAAGCACCTGTACTGACCTCGATGGTAACGGTGTGAACTTTCTTTTTTGTCCTTCCTGTGACACCGGGTGCTGTAGATGTCCCGGAAGGCAGACTGTGTGCCCCCCCCGGTGATGCGTTGGGCAGACCTCACCACTCTCTGGAGAGCCCTGCGGTTGCAGATGGTGCAGTTGCCGTACCAGGCGGTGATACAGGCCGACAGGATGCTGCATCAATGGTGCATCTGTAAAGGTTTGTGAGGGTTTTAGGTGCCAAGCTGAATTTCTTCAGCCTCCTAATGTTGTGCCTTCTTCACCACACTGTCTGCGTGGGTGGACCATTTTCAGTTTGTCGGTGATGTGTACGCAGAGGAACTTGAAGCTTTCTCACCTTCTCCACTGCGGCCCCGTCGATGTGCCACGTCATGTTAAATACTAGCCACTGTCAGCATGGACTATCAGTAGGCCTAATAACAACACGTATTACACTGCCAATGGACTGTTAGTTCCCTCCTACATTATCATTCCATTTATTTACACTGTTTCGTTTACCTTCATCTGCTTCCTGTGTAAACGCCGTCACGGCCGTGTGGTTGTCGATAAGGATCGTATAAAAAAAGACACGTAGGCTAATTAAATCGTAACGGAGCGGAGCGGAGTGCAGACCAAGCCGTTACAGTTTGAACCCGATGCGTGGCGCAATACTTGGCCGTGTCCTCACACAGTTCCATGGTTAGTGCAGGCAATAGACGAGGGTATAGACTACTATTGGACACTATTATATAATATATACTATTATATTATATATATATATATATCCTTGTTATACATTCTACACTAATCTTCCAACTGAATGTGGCCATTTTCAGAATGAATTAAACCACAGTTTTCTTTCTATAGGCTCTCCAAACTTGTTTTGTATGATTCATAAATACTTTCCATAACCTAAATAATCTACAAGATCAGAGTAATTTTTTTATTTACCAATTGGTGCTGAAACGGAGACGAATATGCATATATTTACACTGAGTGTACAAAACATTAGGAACACCTTCCTAATATTGAGTTAGAAAAGTGCCCTCAGAACAGCCTCAATTCATTGGGGGCATGGACCCATGTTGACTCCAATGCTTCCCACGATTGTGTCAAGTTGGTTGGATGTCCTTTGGGTGATGGACCATTCTTGATACAGACGGGAAACTGTTGTGTGTGAAAACCCCATTAGCGTTGCATTTCTTCACACACTCAAACCGGTGCGCCTGGCACCTACTACCATACCTGTTCAGAGGCACTTAAATATTTTGTTTTGCCCATTCACCCTCTGAATGGCACACATACACAATCCATGTCTCAATTGTCTCAAGGCTTAAAAATCCTTCTTTAACCTGTCTCCTCCCCTTCATCTACACTGACTGAAGTGGATTTAACAAGTGTCATCAGTAAGGGATCATAGCTTTCACCTGGTCAGTCTGTCATATTCTGAACCCCGTTCTCTTGATATAGTCTAGTGAGTCTGTCAACAAAATTTGAAACTAAAAGCTACACCGTATTTAAAGGGATGGCTTAAGAAAAATGTACTGAAAACCCTATTGAATGAAAACTCCATGAGAAAATCTGCTGACCAGCAAGTGGGAGGGTTTTCAGCGGTTGAATGAAATGTATCTAGAGTGCGCAAGGTTGCCCTCAGAGCTCGTTACACGGCTGAATAAGGTGAATCCAAATACTGAAAGGAATCAATTTCCTGAGACTGAATCAGCCCCTATGTGCCCTGGTCAAAAGTAGTGCACTACAGTAGGGAGAACAAGTATTTGATACACTGCCGATTTTGCAGGTTTTCCTACTTACAAAGCATGTAGAGGTCTGTCATTTTTATCATAGGTACACTTCAACTGTGAGAGACGGAATCTAAAACAAAAATCCAGAAAATCACATTGTATGATTTTTAAGTAATTAATTTGCATTTTGTTGCATGACATAAGTATTTGATCACCTACCAACCAGTAAGAATTCCGGCTCTCAAAGACCTGTTAGTTTTTCTTTAAGAAGCCCTCCTGTTCTCCACTCATTACCTGTATTAACTGCACCTGTTTGAACTCGTTACCTGTATAAAAGACACCTGTCCACACACTCAATCAAACAGACTCCAACCTCTCCACAATGTCCAAGACCAGAGAGCTGTGGAAGGACATCAGGGATAAAATTGTAGACCTGCACAAGGCTGGGATGGGCTACAGGACAATAGGCAAGCAGCTTGGTGAGAAGGCAACAACTGTTGGCGCAATTATTAGAAAATGGAAGAAGTTCAAGATGACGGTCAATCACCCTCGGTCTGGGGCTCCATGCAAGATCTCACCTCGTGGGGCATCAATGATCATGAGGAAGGTGAGGGATCAGCCCAGAACTACACGGCAGGACCTGGTCAATGACCTGAAGAGAGCTGGGACCACAGTCTCAAAGAAAACCATTAGTAACACACTACGCCGTCATGGATTAAAATCCTGCAGCGCACGCAAGGTCCCCCTGCTCAAGCCAGCGCATGTCCAGGCCTGTCTGAAGTTTGCCAATGACCATCTGGATGATCCAGAGGAGGAATGGGAGAAGGTCATGTGGTCTGATGAGACAAAAATAGAGCTTTTTGGTCTAAACTCCACTTGCCGTGTTTGGAGGAAGAAGAAGGATGAGTACAACCCCAAGAACACCATACCAACCGTGAAGCATGGAGGTGGAAACATCATTCTTTGGGGATGCTTTTCTGCAAAGGGGACAGGACGACTGCGCCGTATTGAGGGGAGGATGGATGGGGCCATGTATCGCGAGATCTTGGCCAACAACCTCCTTCCCTCAGTAAGAGCATTGAAGATGGGTCGTGGCTGGGTCTTCCAGCATGACAACGACCCGAAACACACAGCCAGGGTAACTAAGGAGTGGCTCCGTAAGAAGCATCTCAAGGTCCTGGAGTGGCCTAGCCAGTCTCCAGACCTGAACCCAATAGAACATCTTTGGAGGGAGCTGAAAGTCCGTATTGCCCAGCGACAGCCCCGAAACTATCCTCTATCCTCCTGATTCCTGCTTATAAGCAAAAACTGAAGCAGGAAGCACCAGTGACTCGGCTAATAAAAAAGTGGTCAGATGACGCAGATGCTAAGCTACAGGACTGTTTTGCTAGCACAGACTGGAACATGTTCAGGGATTCTTCAGACAGCATTGAGGAGTACACCACATCAGTCACTGGCTTCATCAATAAGTGCATCGATGATGTCGTCCCCACAGTGACCGTACGTACATACCCCAACCAGAAGCCATGGATTACAGGAAACATCCGCACTGAGCTAAAGGGTAGAGCTGCCGCTTTCAAGGAACGGGACTCTAACCCGGACGCTTATAAGAAATCCCGCTATGACCTCCGACGAACCATCAAACAGGCAAAGAGTCAATACAGGTCTAAGATTGAATCATACTACACTGGCTCTGACGCTCGTCGGATGTGGCAGGGCTTGAAAACTATTACAGACTACAAAGGGAAGCACAGCCGCGAGCTGCCCAGTGACACAAGCCTACCAGACGAGCTAAACCACTTCTATGCTCGCTTCGAGGCAAGCAACACTGAAGCATGCATGAGAGCACTAGCTGTTCCGGACGACTATGTGATCACGCTCTCCGTAGCCGATGTGAGTAAGACTTTTAAGCAGGTCAACATTCACAAGGCCGCAGGGCCAGACGGATTACCAGGACGTGTACTCCGAGCATGTGCTGACCAACTGGCAAGTGTCTTCACTGACATTTTCAACATGTCCCTGACTGAGTCTGTAATACCAACATGTTTCAAGCAGACCACCATAGTCCCCGTGCCCAAGAACTCTAAGATAACCTGCCTAAATGACTACCGACCCGTGGCACTGACGTCTGTAGCCATGAAGTGCTTTGAAAGACTGGTCATGGCTCACATCAACAGCATAATCCCAGAAACCCTAGACCCACTCCAATTTGCATACCGCCCCAACAGATCCACAGATGATGCAATCTCTATCGCACTCCACACTGCCCTTTCCCACCTGGACAAGAGGAACACCTACGTGAGAATGCTATTCATTGACTACAGCTCAGCATTCAACACCATAGTGCCCTCAAAGCTCATCACTAAGCTAAGGATCCTGGGACTAAACACCTCCCTCTGCAACTGGATCCTGGACTTCCTGACGGGCCGCCCCCAGGTGGTAAGGGTAGGTAACAACACATCTGCCACACTGATCCTCAACACGGGGGCCCCTCAGGGGTGCGTGCTCAGTCCCCTCCTGTACTCTCTGTTCACCCATGACTGCATGGCCAGGCACGACTCCAACACCATCATTAAGTTTGCCGACGACACAACAGTGGTAGGCCTGATCACCGACAACGATGAGACAGCCTATAGGGAGGAGGTCAGAGATCTGGCCGTGTGGTGCCAGGACAACAACCTCTCCCTCAACGTGACCAAGACAAAGGAGATGATTGTGGACTACAGGAAAAAAAAGAGGACTGAGCACGCCCCCATTCTCATCGACGGGGCTGTAGTGGAACAGGTTGAGAGCTTCAAGTTCCTTGGTGTCCACATCACCAACGAACTATCATGGTCCAAACACACCAAGACAGTCGTGAAGAGGGCACGACAAAGCCTATTCCCCCTCAGGAGACTAAAAAGATTTGGCATGGGTCCTCAGATCCTCAAAAAATTCTACAGCTGCACCATCGAGAGCATCCTGACTGGTTGCATCACCGCCTGGTATGGCAACTGCTTGGCCTCTGACCGCAAGGCACTACAGAGGGTAGTGCGTACGGCCCAGTACATCACTGGGGCAAAGCTCCCTGCCATCCAGGACCTCTATACCAGGCGGTGTCAGAGGAAGGCCCTCAAAATTGTCAAAGACTCCAGTCACCCTAGTCATAGACTGTTCTCTCTGCTACCGCACGGCAAGCGGTACCGGAGTGCCAAGTCTAGGTCCAAAAGACTTCTCAACAGCTTCTACCCCCAAGCCATAAGACTCCTGAACAGCTAATCATGGCTACCCGGACTATTTGCACTGCCCCCCCACCCCATCCTTTTTACGCTGCTGCTACTCTGTTAAGTATTTATGCATAGTCACTTTAACTCTACCCACATGTACATATTACCTCAACTAGCCGGTGCCCCCGCACATTGACTATGCAACGGTACCCCCCTTTATATATAGCCTCCCTACTGTCACTTTATTCTATTGTATATATAGCCTCCCTACTGTCACTTTATTTTTTACTTCTGCTCTTTTTTTTCTCAACACTTTTTTGTTGTTGTTTTATTCTTACTTTTTTGTTTAAAATAAATGCACTGTTGGTTAAGGGCTGTAAGTAAGCATTTCACTGTAATGTCTGCACCTGTTGTATTCGGCGCATGTGACCAATAAAATTTGATTTGATTTGATTTGAAACCTGAAGGATCTGGAGAAGGTCTGTATGGAGGAGTGGGCCAAAATCCCTGCTGCAGTGTCTGCAAACCTGGTCAAGACTTACAGGAAACGTATGATCTCTGTAATTGCAAACAAAGGTTTCTGTACCAAATATTAAGTTCTGCTTTTCTGATGTATCAAATACTTATGTCATGCAATAAAATGCAAATTGTCTCTCACAGTTGAAGTGTACCTATGATAAAAATTACAGACCTCTACATGCTTTGTGAGTAGGAAAACCTGCAAGATCGGCAGTGTCCAATTTGTAAGTCGCTATGGATAAGAGCGTCTGCTAAATGACGAAAATGTCATGTAATATGTATCAAATACTTGTTCTCCCCACTGTATATAGAGAATATAGTGCCATTTGGCATTCTTTCAGTTTCTGTGGAGAGAAAATGACTTTTCCCCCTCCAGAGATGAAAGACTGCACATTTTATCCTGCTATGTTTTCTCTCACCAAGATCCCACACAAATAAAAGCAACCTGTGTCTCTGTGTGACCCTGTTGTTGTCATGGTTATAGTAGTGACCCTGTTGTTGTCATGGTTATAGTAGTGACCCTGTTGTTGTCTTGGTTATAGAAGTGACCCTGTTGTTGTGTGTCTTGGTTATAGTAGTGACCCTGTTGTTTGTCTTGTTATAGTAGTGACCCTGTTGTTGTCTTGGTTATAGTAGTGACCCTGTTGTTGTGTGTCTTGGTTATAGTAGTGACCCTGTTGTTGTTGTCATGGTTATAGTAGTGACCCTGTTGTTGTGTGTCTTGTTATAGTAGTGACCCTGTTGTTGTCTGTCTTGTTATAGTAGTGACTCTGTTGTTGTCATGGTTATAGTAGTGACCCTGTTGTTGTCTTGTTATAGTAGTGACCCTGTTGTTGTCTTGTTATAGTAGTGACCCTGTTGTTGTCATGGTTATAGTAGTGACCCTGTTGTTGTTGTCTTGGTTATAGTAGTGACCCTGTTGTTGTTGTCTTGTTATAGTAGTGACCCTGTTGTTGTCATTGTTATAGTAGTGACCCTGTTGTTGTCTTGTTATAGTAGTGACCCTGTTGTTGTCTTGGTTATAGTAGTGACCCTGTTGTTGTTGTCATGGTTATAGTAGTGACCCTGTTGTTGTTGTCTTGTTATAGTAGTGACCCTGTTGTTGTTGTCATGGTTATAGTAGTGACCCTGTTGTTGTCTTGTTATAGTAGTGACCCTGTTGTTGTCTTGTTATAGTAGTGACCCTGTTGTTGTGTCTTGTTATAGTAGTGAACCTGTTGTTGTTGTCTTGTTATAGTAGTGACCCTGTTGTTGTCATGGTTATAGTAGTGACCCTGTTGTTGTCTTGTTATAGTAGTGACCCTGTTGTCTTGTTATAGTAGTGACCCTGTTGTTGTCATGGTTATAGTAGTGACCCTGTTGTTGTCATGGTTATAGTAGTGACCCTGTTGTGTGTCTTGGTTATAGTAGTGACCCTGTTGTTGTCTTGTTATAGTAGTGACCCTGTTGTTGTCTTGTTATAGTAGTGACCCTGTTGTTTTCTTGTTATAGTAGTGACCCTGTTGTTGTCATGGTTATAGTAGTGACCCTGTTGTTGTTGTCTTGTTATAGTAGTGACCCTGTTGTTGTCATGGTTATAGTAGTGACCCTGTTGTTGTTGTCTTGTTATAGTAGTGACCCTGTTGTTGTGTGTCTTGGTTATAGTAGTGACCCTGTTGTTGTCATGGTTATAGTAGTGACCCTGTTGTTGTCATGGTTATAGTAGTGACCCTGTTGTTGTCTTGTTATAGTAGTGACCCTGTTGTTGTTGTCTTGTTATAGTAGTGACCCTGTTGTTGTCTTGTTATAGTAGTGACCCTGTTGTTGTCATGGTTATAGTAGTGACCCTGTTGTTGTCATGGTTATAGTAGTGACCCTGTTGTTGTCATGGTTATAGTAGTGACCCTGTTGTTGTGTGTCATGGTTATAGTAGTGACCCTGTTGTTGTTGTCTTGTTATAGTAGTGACCCTGTTGTTGTCTTGGTTATAGTAGTGACCCTGTTGTTGTCTTGTTATAGTAGTGACCCTGTTGTTGTCTTGTTATAGTAGTGACCCTGTTGTTGTCATGGTTATAGTAGTGACCCTGTTGTTGTCTTGTTATAGTAGTGACCCTGTTGTTGTCATGGTTATAGTAGTGACCCTGTTGTTGTATTGTTATAGTAGTGACCGTGTTGTTGTCATGGTTATAGTAGTGACCCTGTTGTTGTCATGGTTATAGTAGTGACCCTGTTGTTGTCATGGTTATAGTAGTGACCCTGTTGTTGTCTTGTTATAGTAGTGACCCTGTTGTTGTTGTCTTGTTATAGTAGTGACCCTGTTGTTGTCATGGTTATAGTAGTGACCCTGTTGTTGTCATGGTTATAGTAGTGACCCTGTTGTTGTCTTGGTTATAATAGTGACCCTGTTGTTGTTGTCTTGTTATAGTAGTGACCCTGTTGTTGTCATGGTTATAGTAGTGACACTGTTGTTGTCTTGTTATAGTAGTGACCCTGTTGTTGTGTGTCTTGGTATAGTAGTGACCCTGTTGTTGTTGTCTTGGTTATAGTAGTGACCCTGTTGTTGTGTGTCTTGGTTATAGTAGTGACCCTGTTGTTGTCTTGTTATAGTAGTGACCCTGTTGTTGTTGTCTTGTTATAGTAGTGACCCTGTTGTTGTCTTGTTATAGTAGTGACCCTGTTGTTGTCTTGTTATAGTAGTGACCCTGTTGTTGTCATGGTTATAGTAGTGACCCTGTTGTTGTTGTCTTGTTATAGTAGTGACCCTGTTGTTGTCATGGTTATAGTAGTGACCCTGTTGTTGTTGTCTTGTTATAGTAGTGACCCTATTGTTGTGTGTCTTGGTTATAGTAGTGACCCTGTTGTTGTCATGGTTATAGTAGTGACCCTGTTGTTGTCATGGTTATAGTAGTGACCCTGTTGTTGTCTTGTTATAGTAGTGACCCTGTTGTTGTTGTCTTGTTATAGTAGTGACCCTGTTGTTGTCTTGTTATAGTAGTGACCATGTTGTTGTGTGTCTTGGTTATAGTAGTGACCCTGTTGTTGTCATGGTTATAGTAGTGACCCTGTTGTTGTCATGGTTATAGTAGTGACCCTGTTGTTGTTGTCTTGTTATAGTAGTGACCCTGTTGTTGTTGTCTTGTTATAGTAGTGACCCTGTTGTTGTCATGGTTATAGTAGTGACCCTGTTGTTGTCTTGTTATAGTAGTGACCCTGTTGTTGTCATGGTTATAGTAGTGACCCTGTTGTTGTTGTCTTGTTATAGTAGTGACCCTGTTGTTGTCATGGTTATAGTAGTGTCCCTGTTGTCTTGTTATAGTAGTGACCCTGTTGTTGTCATGGTTATAGTAGTGACCCTGTTGTTGTTGTCTTGTTATAGTAGTGACCCTGTTGTTGTCATGGTTATAGTAGTGTCCCTGTTGTTGTCTTGTTATAGTAGTGACCCTGTTGTTGTCATGGTTATAGTAGTGACCCTGTTGTTGTGTGTCTTGGTTATAGTAGTGACCCTGTTGTTGTGTGTCTTGGTTATATTAGTGACCCTGTTGTTGTTGTCTTGGTTATAGTAGTGACCCTGTTGTTGTCTTGTTATAGTAGTGACCCTGTTGTTGTTGTCTTGGTTATAGTAGTGACCCTGTTGTTGTCTTGTTATAGTAGTGACCCTGTTGTTGTTGTCTTGTTATAGTAGTGACTCTGTTGTTGTCATGGTTATAGTAGTGACCCTGTTGTTGTCATGGTTATAGTAGTGACCCTGTTGTTGTGTGTCTTGTTATAGTAGTGACCCTGTTGTTGTCTGTCTTGTTATAGTAGTGACTCTGTTGTTGTCATGGTTATAGTAGTGACCCTGTTGTTGTCATGGTTATAGTAGTGACCCTGTTGTTGTCATGGTTATAGTAGTGACCCTGTTGTTGTGTGTCTTGTTATAGTAGTGACCCTGTTGTTGTCTGTCTTGTTATAGTAGTGACCCTGTTGTTGTCATGGTTATAGTAGTGACCCTGTTGTTGTCTTGTTATAGTATTGACCCTGTTGTTGTCATGGTTATAGTAGTGACCCTGTTGTTGTCATGGTTATAGTAGTGACCCTGTTGTTGTCATGGTTATAGTAGTGACCCTGTTGTTGTCTTGTTATAGTAGTGACCCTATTGTTGTCATGGTTATAGTAGTGACCTGTTGTTGTCTTGTTATAGTAGTGACCCTGTTGTTTTCATGGTTATAGTTGTGACCCTGTTGTTGTCATGGTTATAGTAGTGACC
>NW_028165111.1:308153-309862 GCF_964263955.1 Coregonus lavaretus
TCACAATTCCAGTGGGTCAGAAGTTTACATACACTAAGTTGACTGTGCCTTTAAACAGCTTGGAAAATTCCAGAAAATGATGTTATGGCTTTAGAAGCTTCTGATAGGCTAATTGACATAGTTTGAGTCTATTGGAGGTGTACCTGTGGATGTATTTCAAGGCCTCAACTCAGTGCCTCATTGCTTGACATCATGGGAAAATCAAATGAAATCAGCCAAATTGTAGACCTCCACAAGTCTGGTTCATCCTTGGGAGCAATGTCCAAACACCTGAAGGTACCACGTTCATCTGTACAAACAATAGTACGCAAGTACACTGCTCAAAAAAATAAAGGGAACACTTAAACAACACAATGTAACTCCAAGTCAATCACACTTCTGTGAAATCAAACTGTCCACTTAGGAAGCAACAATGATTGACAATACATTTCACATGCTGTTGTGCAAATGGAATAGACAACAGGTGGAAATTATAGGCAATTAGCAAGACACCCCCAATAAAGGACTGGTTTTGCAGGTGGTGACCACAGACCACTTCTCAGTTCCTATGCTTCCTGGCTGATGTTTTGGTCACTTTTGAATGCTGGCGGTGCTTTCACTCTAGTGGTAGCATGAGACGGAGTCTACAACCCACACAAGTGGCTCAGGTAGTGCAGCTCATCCAGGATGGCACATCAATGCGAGCTGTGGCAAGAAGGTTTGCTGTGTCTGTCAGCGTAGTGTCCAGAGCATGGAGGCGCTACCAGGAGACAGGCCAGTACATCAGGAGACGTGGAGGAGGCCGTAGGAGGGCAACGACCCAGCAGCAGGACTGCTACCTCCGCCTTTGTGCAAGGAGGAGCAGGAGGAGCACTGCCAGAGCCCTGCAAAATGACCTCCAGCACATCTGGGACATCATGTCTCGCTCCATCCACCAACGCCACGTTGCACCACAGACTGTCCAGGAGTTGGCGGATGCTTTAGTCCAGGTCTGGGAGGAGATCCCTCAGGAGACCATCCGCCACCTCATCAGGAGCATGCCCAGGCATTGTGGCATTGTAGGGAGGTCATACAGGCACGTGGAGGCCACACACACTACTGAGCCTCATTTTGACTTGTTTTAAGGACATTACATCAAAGTTGGATCAGCCTGTAGTGTGGTTTTCCACTTAAATTTTGAGGGTGACTCCAAATCCAGACCTCCATGGGTTGATAAATTTGATTTCCATTGATAATTTCTGTGTGATTTTGTTGTCAGCACATTCAACTATGTAAAGAAAAAAATATTTAATACGATTATTTAATTCATTCAGATCTAGGATGTGTTATTTTAGTGTTCCCTTTATTTTTTTGAGCAGTGTATAAACACCATGGGAACATGCAGCCGTCATACCCCTCAGGAAGGAGACGCGTTCTGTCTCCTAGAGTTGAACGAACTTTGGTGCGAATAGTGCAAATCAATCCCAGAACAACAGCAAAGGACCTTGTGAAGATGCTGGAGGACACCGGTACAAAAGCATCTATATCCACAGTAAAACGAGTCCTATATCGACATAACCTGAAAGGCCGCTCAGCAAGGAAGAAGCCAATGCTCCAAAACCGCCATAAAAAAGCCAGACTACGGTTTGCAACTGCAAATGGGGACAAATATCGTAATTTTTGGAGAAATGCCTTCTGGTCTGATGAAAAAAAATAGAACTGTTTGGCCATAATGACCATCGTTATGTTTG
>NW_028165110.1:10000-15900 GCF_964263955.1 Coregonus lavaretus
GGGGGTGCTTGGACCCCTTCTTGGGGTCTCCTCCAAGCCAGCCATGCCGACCATGGGCACCCAAAACCCCCATGTGTGAGTGAACAGCCTCCCCAGTGTACCCATAGTGAAATCAGGCTTAAAGTGACCTGTGGCGCCCCCCTGTGGATGGATCTTGGTGGGGGTGCTTGGACCCCTTCTTGGGGTCTCCTCCAAGCCAGCCATGCCGACCATGGGCACCCAAAACCCCCATGTGTGAGTGAACAGCCTCCCCAGTGTACCCATAGTGAAATCAGGCTTAAAGTGACCTGTGGCGCCCCCCTGTGGATGGATCTTGGTGGGGGTGCTTGGACCCCTTCTTGGGGTCTCCTCCAAGCCAGCCATGCCGACCATGGGCACCCAAAACCCCCATGTGTGAGTGAACAGCCTCCCCAGTGTACCCATAGTGAAATCAGGCTTAAAGTGACCTGTGGCGCCCCCCTGTGGATGGATCTTGGTGGGGGTGCTTGGACCCCTTCTTGGGGTCTCCTCCAAGCCAGCCATGCCGACCATGGGCACCCAAAACCCCCATGTGTGAGTGAACAGCCTCCCCAGTGTACCCATAGTGAAATCAGGCTTAAAGTGACCTGTGGCGCCCCCCTGTGGATGGATCTTGGTGGGGGTGCTTGGACCCCTTCTTGGGGTCTCCTCCAAGCCAGCCATGCCGACCATGGGCACCCAAAACCCCCATGTGTGAGTGAACAGCCTCCCCAGTGTACCCATAGTGAAATCCGGCCTAAAGTGACCTGTGGCGCCCCCCTGTGGATGGATTCAGCTGTGGGTGCTTGGACCCCTTCTTGGGGTCTCCCCCAAGCTGGCCATGCCGACCATGGGCACCCAAAACCCCCATGTGTGAGTGAACAGCCTCCCCTGGGTCCCCATAGTGAAATCCGGCCTAAAGTGACCTGTGGCGCCCCCCTGTGGATGGATTCGGCTGTGGGTGCTTGGACCCCTTCTTGGGGTCTCCCCCAAGCTGGCCATGCCGACCATGGGCACCCAAAACCCCCATGTGTGAGTGAACAGCCTCCCCTGGGTCCCCATAGTGAAATCCGGCCTAAAGTGACCTGTGGCGCCCCCCTGTGGATGGATCTGGATGGGGGTGCTTGGACCCCTTCTTGGGGTCTCCTCCAAGCCAGCCATGCCGACCATGGGCACCCAAAACCCCCATGTGTGAGTGAACAGCCTCCCCTGGGTCCCCATAGTGAAATCAGGCTTAAAATGACATGTGGCGCCCCCCTGTGGATGGATCCGGCTGTGGGGTCTTGTACCCCCTCTTGGGGTCACCCCCAAGCCGGCCATGGGCACCCAAAACCCCCATGTGTGAGTGAACAGCCTCCCCTGTGTCCCCATAGTGAAATCAGGCCTAAAGTGACATGTGGCGCCCCCCTGTGGATGGATCCGGGTGGGGGTGCTTGGACCCCCTCTTGGGGTCTCCCCCAAGCCATGGGCAGCCAAATCCCCCATTTGTGAGTTAAGATCATCCCCTGGTTCCCCTAGTGAAATCAGGCCTAAAATGACCTCTGTGGCGCCCCCCTGTGGATGGATCCGGCTGTGGGGTCTTGGACCCCCTCTTGGGGTCACCCCCAAGCCAGCCATGGGCACCCAAAACCCCCATTTGTGAGTTAAGATCATCCCCTGGTTCCCCTAGTGAAATCAGGCTTAAAATGACATGTGGCGCCCCCCTGTGGATGGATCCGGGTGTGGGGTCTTGGACCCCCTCTTGGGGTCACCCCCAAGCCGGCCAAGGGCACCCAAAACCCCCATGTGTGAGGTAAGAGCCTCCCCTGGTTCTCCTAGTGTCCGCCGGCGGTTTACCATATGGGGGTGTCTGACCACCACCCCAATCCGAGAAAAGTGCATCAAAATCGGCCTCCGTGAGCCAGGAGTCGGTCCCTGGTTCTCATAGTGTCAACCGGATGATTTCCATATGGGGGTGTCTGACCACCAACCCAATCCGAGAAAAGTGCATCAAAATCGGCCTTCCGGGAGCCAGGAGTCGGTCCCTGGTTCTCATAGTGTCAACCGGATGGTTTCCATATGGGGGTGTCTGACCACCAACCCAATCCGAGAAAAGTGCATCAAAATCGGCCTTCCGGGAGCCAGGAGTCGGTCCCTGGTTCTCATAGTGTCAACCGGATGATTTCCATATGGGGGTGTCTGACCACCAACCCAATCCGAGAAAAGTGCATCAAAATCGGCCTTCCGGGAGCCAGGAGTCGGTCCCTGGTTCTCCTAATGTCAACCGGATGGTTTCCATATGGGGGTGTCTGACCACCAACCCAATCCGAGAAAAGTGCATCAAAATCGGCCTTCCGGGAGCCAGGAGTCGGTCCCTGGTTCTCATAGTGTCAACCGGATGATTTCCATATGGGGGTGTCTGACCACCAACCCAATCCGAGAAAAGTGCATCAAAATCGGCCTCCGTGAGCCAGGAGTCGGTCCCTGGTTCTCATAGTGTCAACCGGATGATTTCCATATGGGGGTGTCTGACCACCAACCCAATCCGAGAAAAGTGCATCAAAATCGGCCTTCCGGGAGCCAGGAGTCGGTCCCTGGTTCTCCTAATGTCAACCGGATGATTTCCATATGGGGGTGTCTGACCACCAACCCAATCCGAGAAAAGTGCATCAAAATCGGCCTTCCGGGAGCCAGGAGTCGGTCCCTGGTTCTCATAGTGTCAACCGGATGATTTCCATATGGGGGTGTCTGACCACCAACCCAATCCGAGAAAAGTGCATCAAAATCGGCCTCCGTGAGCCAGGAGTCGGTCCCTGGTTCTCATAGTGTCAACCGGATGATTTCCATATGGGGGTGTCTGACCACCACCCCAATCCGAGAAAAGTGCATCAAAATCGGCCTTCCGGGAGCCAGGAGTCGGTCCCTGGTTCTCCTAATGTCAACCGGATGATTTCCATATGGGGGTGTCTGACCACCAACCCAATCCGAGAAAAGTGCATCAAAATCGGCCTTCCGGGAGCCAGGAGTCGGTCCCTGGTTCTCATAGTGTCAACCGGATGGTTTCCATATGGGGGTGTCTGACCACCAACCCAATCCGAGAAAAGTGCATCAAAATCGGCCTTCCGGGAGCCAGGAGTCGGTCCCTGGTTCTCATAGTGTCAACCGGATGGTTTCCATATGGGGGTGTCTGACCACCAACCCAATCCGAGAAAAGTGCATCAAAATCGGCCTTCCGGGAGCCAGGAGTCGGTCCCTGGTTCTCATAGTGTCAACCGGATGGTTTCCATATGGGGGTGTCTGACCACCAACCCAATCCGAGAAAAGTGCATCAAAATCGGCCTTCCGTGAGGCAGGAGTCGGCCCCTGGTTCTCCTGTTGTCAACCGGATGATTTCCATATGGGGGTGTCTGACCACCACCCCAATCCGAAAAAAGTGCATCAAATCGGCCTTCCGTGAGCCAGGAGTCGGTCCCTGGTTCTCCTGGTGTCCGCCGGCGGACAACCATGTTGGGGTGTCTGACCACCAACCCAATCCGAGAAAAGTGCATCAAAATCGGCCTTCCGTGAGGCAGGAGTCGGCCCCTGGTTCTCCTGTTGTCAACCGGATGATTTCCATATGGGGGTGTCTGACCACCACCCCAATCCGAAAAAAGTGCATCAAATCGGCCTTCCGTGAGCCAGGAGTCGGTCCCTGGTTCTCCTGGTGTCCGCCGGCGGACAACCATGTTGGGGTGTCTGACCACCAACCCAATCCGAGAAAAGTGCATCAAAATCGGCCTTCCGTGAGGCAGGAGTCGGTCCCTGGTTCTCCTGTTGTCAACCGGATGATTTCCATATGGGGGTGTCTGACCACCACCCCAATCCGAAAAAAGTGCATCAAATCGGCCTTCCGTGAGGCAGGAGTCGGTCCCTGGTTCTCCTGGTGTCCGCCGGCGGACAACCATGTTGGGGTGTCTGACCCACAACCCAATCCGACCAAGTGCACCCAAATCGGCCTTCCGTGAGCCAGGAGTCGGTCTCTGGTTCTCCCATCGACCGCCGGCGGTCTTCCATGTGGGGGTGTCTGACCCACAACCCAATCCGACCAAGAGCACCCATGTCGGCCTTGTGTGAGTCAGGAGCCGTTCCCCCTGGTTCTCATTTGGGTTACCATGCACGAAGGGACATAGTGCAATTTCGGCCGATTTTTCCGATTTTTTCAAATAATGTTTAAAAATACTTCCCGATGAGCTAGAGGTCCCAAATTTGGTCTATTATCCTCTTTTATGATGAACTTCCATTACCTAAAAGGGTTTTTCTTAACTCGTATAGGAACATCAACCGTTCTGACCCCTATTTTTTTTTTTCACTTTTCTAACATAATTAAAATATAGTAAAAAATTTCCAAAAACGAATTAATTTATATATAAATGTGCGTCTATTCGTGCCCTTTTGCGCCAAAAAAACCCCATCCTGATTGGACTTTTAGTTTTTGAATTATTAACGTTTTAAGTCGTTTTTTCAAAACCGAAATCGCTGTTTTTTCCCCCAAACGGCGGAGCACAGACAGGCCCAGCGGGTGGCAGGGCTTATGTCGATAATTTGGCCTCTCCCGTAGTAGCCCCACTCGGTTCCAGGTCGGCCAGACAGGTACCGGCGCGATTTTGAAAACCTCGTTTTCAGAGAATAGACTTCCATGGCGGATTGATCCGGGGGTGATGGCAAACCTCTCGGCCTGTGCGGATATTGGGAATCGGGCATGTTTGAGGGTTCTGGGTCCCTCAGAACCATGGTTCCAACGCTCCGAAGTGGACCATACCTCCAGGGACCTACTGGCCGTTCCCATGCCCAGGGGAAGGCCCGGTTTCGGCTACCTCATGTCCCCATGGCCCCTCTCTGTCGTGAAGCACCCGTACACGTCCGATTGATCCGGGGGTGATGGCAAACCTCTCGGCCCGTGCGGTTGTTGGTAAATGGGCTTTTTTGAGGGTTCTGGGTCCCGCAGAACCATGGTTCCAACGCTCCGAAGTGGACCATCCCTCCGGCGACCGACTGGAGGTGCTCATGCCCAGGGCAGGGCCTGGTTTCGGATACCCTCATGTCCCCATGTCCCCTGTCTATTCTCGAACCTGTTTCATATACACTGACCGATTGGCATTCGTTATCCACCTGGGAGGGCCCCTGTCGGCCGGCCTCTGGCCGGTGTTCGGACGGACGGTTCCTCCCGCCCCATGTGGATTCGCCTCTATCGGTGGAGCCCCTTTCGGAGACGGTTCACCCCGCTTCCCCGATATGCTCCGGCCGAGCCTCGCTGAGCGATACCAAGACGACCCGTCTGACCTAGTGGCCCTACGTTGGTGTTCCGGTGCGGGGAGTGGCTCCCCCAGGCAGCGATGCCAGGAGTGATGTCCACCCTATAACGTACCGGCGCCAGAGACACGTGCTTCTCACACCCTGTCGTTGGCTCGGTTGTGCGGTTCCTACTAAACCCTCCAGCTAGAAAGAGACCTCTCGAGCGGTGCCCCGGCACTCGCGGCCCCCCCGGCCGCGGGCAGTTCAGGGCCTCCCGCTGGGTGTGCGCGTGGATTGCGACCGGGCCTCCACCCCTGACGGGAATTGGACCGTGCCCGGGCCGTCTTCCGCTGAGCGCACCTGGGTACAACTTCTATGTTGTGAGGGGCTACCTGGTTGATCCTGCCAGTAGCATATGCTTGTCTCAAAGATTAAGCCATGCAAGTCTAAGTACACACGGCCGGTACAGTGAAACTGCGAATGGCTCATTAAATCAGTTATGGTTCCTTTGATCGCTCCAACGTTACTTGGATAACTGTGGCAATTCTAGAGCTAATACATGCCAACGAGCGCTGACCTCCGGGGATGCGTGCATTTATCAGACCCAAAACCCATGCGGGGTGCCTTCGGGTGCCCCGGCCGCTTTGGTGACT